>NC_140639.1:2463560-2658560 GCF_057382275.1 Copadichromis virginalis
CTACCGGGACCTAAGGGAGATAAAGTGAGTGTTAAATTAAACTTAATAAAATTCATCTTGGTGTAATTTAAGCACTTGTTCATAAATAGATATTGCAATGAGCTCGGAAGCATGGCTTACAATTGCGTTAATCTTCTTTTTTAGTTTTTTAGAGGCGTAGATTTGTTGGTTTCTTTTCACATTCACGTGTTTGTATTTTTCTTGGTGGTAAATTGTCTTCATGAATCTTTAATAAACTTTAAGTAAAATGTCAAATTCTTGTTCTTGTTCTTGGTTTTGTTTTGGGGGGTTTGTCTTCTAAGGGATACCCAGGCGTGATGGGCAGGACCGGGCAGACTGGATACAGAGGCCCCGTTGGTCCAGCTGGGATGCCGGCTATTGTTGTGTTTAAAACTTCTGAAGAAGAGTGGGAGGCTTTCAAGGTGAGCTGCTGCTGTGTTTGATGAAATGAAAACTATTTTAACAGACGTGTTCCAAGACTGAGCATATTTAATAAAAACAGGAGATGTACATTCTTCTGCTTAGCAAATGTAAGAAGTGTTAGTTTTAGTAAAATTGTTTAAATATTTATTTCTTGAATGTGTCATTTTTTAAGGATTTTTTTTAACATTATAAGATACTTTTGCTTGACAAATATATAGAGAACTGAAATAAGTGAAATCAGATTAACTGAGAGACAGGAAAATACAAACGTGATCCTTCTGGATCCACTGAATCATTTCATGTGCGATCTAGAAGAGACTGACTTGTTTCATTTGTACTGACTACGATATATAAGCAGTTTTAATGTTATTGGATCTTTAATTTTTCAGTGTCTGCTTGTGTTTCATTATATCACATGTTTGTCCACTTTCACTGCTGATGGATGCGTTCTTATAACTGTGACAATTTAAATCGGTAATTATTTCAGAGCTGTGTTATTATTTTTAAAGTTTGTTTTTGTCAGGGTAAGTATGAATAAGCTTTTCTTTCTGTGTGTGAACGCTCAGTAATCATGATTGAAAAAATCCATTCTTCACTGTTTTCTTGCAGAAAAAGCAAATTTACAAAAAGCTGGTGTCCTCGTGGCCGGTAGGCGTTTGTTTTATAACATGAATGCACCTAAAATGACTTTTTACAGTAACTCCTTTCTTATAGCAGCTGAACTTTGGTACTCTGAGAAGATTATTTTTTAGGTTAATCAAAAAATTATTCTTTGCACATTTTCATTTGAATGTTATAATAAGACATGTTGTGCCTGAGCTGTAACACTGTGTGTTTTTGTTCTCAGAGACTTAAAGGGCCTCCGGGTCCTCCCGGACCTCCTGGAGATGATGGACCAATTGTAAGTAGACAAAGACATTATGGCTAAATTCAACTTGAAAGTTTTACCTGACAATACAAATAAAGGACTGTAACTAGACTCCAGTGGTTACTTTTTCTCCAGGGACTACCTGGAATTCCTGGAAAGCAAGGACCTAAAGGAGTTCAAGGAATCATCGTACGTTTCTCTGATTTGTTTTTGTTTTTTTGCATCTGATTACTTGAGTGCAGGATCATGGGGCTCACATCATGACAACTAAAAATAAGTGTAAGGCAAAGAACATGCTAAGGTTCACGCACATATTGCAAAATGAGATGATTAATGCTTTATTGCAAAGCAGCTGACTATGTAAATATCAAATGTTTTTAGCGTGATTAGGACGATCAGTAGGGTGATAACTTGTATATTATTCTAGCGATATTATGGTGGATTAAGACATTAATATGATGCTTAAGTGGATGCTGGCTTGTTGTGGTTGGTCAGGACAGAGGTTTTAATATTTCCTGGATATATTTTAGTAGTAATAGGAATTCTGGGTAGAAGCAAATTTATATTGAATAGAGAGGAAAGATATTACTACTATTGTCTGTAAATCTGCTCTGTAATGTCTCGTGATTATTCTTCTACCTACTTTACATGTTGCGTTGTACTCCAGGGCAGTCCCGGTCCACAGGGTATCCTGGGTCCCCCGGGCCGACCTGGAAGAGACGGGACCCCAGGACACAATGCTGACCCGGGCCCTTCAGGTTTACCTGGAGAGCAGGTAAATCTCCTGGAAAACATGTATTTATTTCTTTTTAGTTTCCATGTATGGATTTAAGTTAGTCATACTGGTGCCTGGGGAATTAACTCCTTAGTTGTCCTTACAGGGTCCCAAAGGCTACACAGGAGAGCAGGGCAGCAAAGGGGAGCTGGGTGAGTGGGTAAGATTGTCCTGAACTTATAATGTTATCAGGATTATAACTATGGAGGCTTTAGCATGCACGTGCATAGACAGCATACATTCTCTGGCCTTTTTATTAGATACACCTGTTCAACTGCCTGTTAAAGGCAAATATCTAATCAGCCAATCACATTGCAGCAACTCAGTGTATTTAAGAACGTAAACATGGTCAAGATGACCTGCTGAAGTTCAAACTGAGCTTCAGAATCAGGAAGAAAGGTTATTTGAGTGTATGATATGGTTGTTGGTGCCAGACAGGCTGGTCTGTGTATTTCAGAAACGCCTGATCAACCATCACTAGTCTTTACACAGAGCTGATAGGAAGGCAGCAGTAATTCAGATAACTACTTATTAGGCCTGAGGTACACAGGAGACCTCTCTGGATGGACAAGAGAGACGGGCTACAGAAAAAGACCACAGCAGCTGCCATTACTGTCAGCTGGTCTGATGAGTCTCACCTATCAGATGGTAGAAAGCATGGATCCGTCCTGCCTTGTATCATCAGTTCAGTATAATGTTGTTGGCTCACCTGGTCCCCTCAGCACCAACTGAGCATCGTTTGAGTGCCACAGCCTGCCTGAGTCTTGTTGTTGACCATGTCCAGCCCTTACTGACTCGCCATCACAAAGTTCAAAGCACCTCAAACTGTTTTCTTGGACGTCGATGTAATGAAATGGCTTTCACAGTCACGAGGAACCTGTCACGGACTGAGTGGACTGAGTGAGGTGGATCCAGCAGCAGACACGGGCGAGAAGACGGAACTGAACTTTGAACGAAAGGCGAGCTTTTATTATGGCTGAAACAAAGTGGCCAAAACAGCTGGCACGACGCGGCAATAGTAATAATAATAGTAATAATAATACATTTTATTTTAGGGCGCCTTTCAAAAGAACAAAATTAATAAAAGGAGCAATAGTCATAAAATACATAAAATAAGTTAAAATTGCAAAACAGAACTTGACAACAGATAAAATCGGCACTAAAGTGAATAAGCCAGTTTGAACAGATGTGTTTTGAGCTGTGACTTAAATACTGGAAGAGAGTTTATATTTCTTATGGCTGGTGTCACGGCCTTTTATGTTCCAAACGCCAAAAAAGTCCAAGAAAAGGCCGTGGGTGGCAACGGGAGGTTTGTTTTCGAACGCACTTCTGACTCCATTGTTTAAAAAATCATCTGCCGTTTATTTCGTGGAAAATTATAAACAAAAATCAACCAAATAACTTCTTAAAACTTAAAATTAAACGTAGGTTAACTTAATTTGCTTTAACAACTTCAAAAGTGGTCAAAAAAATCATTTTTCGTCTTCCCATCAGACGTTTGGCAAACAAAAACCATCTTTACCACCCCAGGGTGCTCTTAATCCCCTGATTAATGGGAGGGTCCATAAGCCAATAAACCAATCACTTTCCAAAGAACTTTTCCAATAAAATGAATTACAAATTTACATAACAAAACTAGGTCAGCATATTCCTACAACTTTAAAGAAAAAACAAAAATGAATACAAATTGCATTTTATAAACATTCAACAAAAACGGCCACAACAGCTGGAGGAAGAGAGTTCCAGAGCCGAGGAGCGTAGCGACTGAAGGCTCTGATCCCCACAGTGGTGATATGAAGCAGGTCACACAAATAGGAAGGAGCAGATTTATGGATACACTTGTGTGCGAGAAGTAAGACTTTAAAGTTTATCCTGGCTTCTCCGGGCAACCAGTGAAGCTGCTGAAGAACTGGGGTAATATGAGCTCTTGAACAAATGAACAAAGGGAGACGGAGGACTTAAATACACACATGAGGTGATCAGGAGAGGTGGAGACACGTGAGGACACAGCTGACTCGAATGAAAATATAAGGACAACACAGGGGAGAGAAACACTGGACACGCTAACATGAGACACGGACCTTCAAAGTAAAACAGGAAACATGACAAGCACAGACTAGACGCTGAACTAAACCTAAGAACAAAACTCTTAACCAGAATAACACTGAAAATTAGGATTACATCTTCAAAACAGGAAAACTAAAGAATAAAAAAAAAACATAATACAGAAAAAACACCGAAACACATGAAACTAAAACTGCTGAGTCAAAATGACCCAGCACCATGAAACCACTAGAAATCTGTATCTAATGATTTGGCCAGTGAGTGTGTATCTGTCTCCCTTTGCATTCAGCGACAGCCACTTATTTGTGCAGCTTGCTCATACTATTATAACTGTATATGTTAAAGTGTCAAAGATTTATATTAAGAGTCAAACATTTTCTCTGCCTGCAGGGTTATCAGGGCGAGGCGGGGTCACAGGGACCCAGAGGACAGAAAGGAGACAAGGTCAGACGAGTCATCTGTAGAACTGCTGTCGTTTTGCAGGAAGGCTGCACGGGATTCTGATCCGTGTCTTTGTGCCTACAGGGAAATAAAGGAGTCAGAGGCCACGCTGGGCTTCCTGGCTACATAGTAAGCTCAGATGACCAGCTCCATTCCCAGCACATTCAAAAAGTTGCTTTTTATTACTTAATATTTGTAAAACAGATGACTTAAATTAATTTTTGCTCTCAAATTATGTACATTTTAAAGCTACATCTGAAAAGTCCAATGTTTACAGGGCACGTCCGGAGCAAGAGGTCCTCCCGGTTTCCCAGGACCGTCAGGGCCTTCGGTCAGTGTCACACAAACAGATAGAAAAAAATGATTTGTGTTGGTGTTTCTACTGTTTCTACTTTGCATTCATTGTTGCTTTTCATTGTTTTCAGGGACAAACTGGGGATTTAGGCTTCTGTGGTCCGAGAGGCCCTCCGGTAAGTTATATCCTCCCACAAAACCATCACACTGAAAATTATTTTTAATTAAACATGAGATACTATTAATGAGCATCTATTAATCTGCCTTCTTTTCAGGGCAAAATGGGTCCCGGAGGAGGAAAAGGTGTCCGAGGAATTACAGGACCAACAGTAAGTAAAGTAAACAAACTCAAAGTGGTGTTTGTTTGTTTTTTAAAGACATTTATAGAGCAATTATTTAAACTGTCAGGGTCATCAGGGTGAAATGGGCCCCAGAGGAGCAGCTGGGTCACAGGTGAGAAAACACTTATATTTGCTCCCTTTCTAGCAGACGTTGTCACTTACCTCAGTAAATGTCCAAAATATACATACGTGCATTGCTTTAGGGAGAGCCCGGTCCGGATGGAACAGTCGGGTTTCCTGGTGTTCGTGGCCCTCAGGTATTAGTAAAGCTTTTGTATAGCATGAAATGATCACGTGTGAAACAACCAACACGTTGTTCAGCGTTTGGTAAATGAAAGTTGCACGTTTTTGGTGTGGTCACGTGTAGTTTGTGAACAAAGGAAGGTGAAAATGAGATAATATTGATTAAAAACGAGAGTAGGAAGATAAACCTGAGTAAATCTTTTTAGGAGTAAAAAAAAAAAGTTCTTTATCACATGTTGAAAAATTAATTGTGAGTAAAACACTTTGATCAATGACCTCACAGGGAAACCCAGGCCCTAATGGACCTCCAGGTCCTAAAGGTAGCACTGTGAGTATACTTGAAGACATAAAATGTCAAACTGGTTTGTGAACGTACGCAGTTACCAGTTCGGGTCACTGCCGTTTGAATTTTCTGTTTTTTACATTTCACCAGGGTGATCCAGGAGATGAAGGGGAAGTAGGTCAACCTGGACCACCTGGACTAAACGTAAGATAATTAGACTAAAGAGTAAGTGTGCTGTGCAGCGTTTGTTTACGCTGTAGTGAGTTTACCTGAGCAATGTCCCCTTATTTTAGGGAGCCAGTGGGAATCCAGGAAAGCCTGGATCCTCAGGTGATCCCGTAAGATTACTTAAAAGAATTTAATTTCTCACTCTTGCTAAAATGGTTACAACCTTTATAATGCATGACATTAATTGATGTTCCCTTTTGGTCTCCTGAGCTGTTGTTTTCTGTTTACTTATGTGTTTCTGTCACCACCAGGGTGTCAAATCCAGGAGAGGTGAGAAGGGGGATCCAGGATTCAAGGGAGCCCAGGTAATTTTCTTGTCCATCTGTCCGGTCTGTGGTTGGTTAACTGATCAGATCAGTGAATCAGCTTGTTTTGTTTGTTCAGGGTCCTCGTGGACCTCCAGGTAAACCGGGATCAAAGGGGCACGCAGGGCCAACGGGACTTGAGGGACTTGGAGGATATGCAGGGCTACCAGGACTTCCTGGACCTGCTGTGAGTGTAAAAAATAAATATATATTTAAAAAACATGCTCACTTATGATGCTAAAGCTTCTGTAATATCAGATCTTATTTCATATCTTCATCCAATGTTGTAGGGCTTTGATGGCATCATGGGAGAGCCAGGGAAGCAGGGAAAAGATGGCTCCAAGGTGAGTTTGAGCAAATAGTTGAATCTGTTTATCTTGACTCTTTTTCTTTGCTGAAAAGTGAATTTTGTTGTGCAAATATGATGTGATGTAGGGAAACCGAGGACCAGCTGGTATTCAAGGAAGTCCTGGATCTCGAGGCAATAAGGTAAGGAGTCTGAATAATTCATATCTATAAAAATAAATGAGTGTTGTCAGCGTTAATCTCGTTAAATTGACGTTAACGCCATAACCGCATTAACGCGGCAAATCTCAGTTAACGACTTACCGCGGATCACCCCGTGCGTGGGGCTGCATGGCGTCAACACATTAGCGCGGTTAGCTTTTTAACGCGTTAATGCAGTTATGGCTGACAGCACTAAAATACATCAATATATTTGCACAGAAATTTAGTTTGACAGAATGTTGCATATCTCAGTGTGACCTTAAAGATCAGAGGCCAAACTTGGTATTTAACCCTTTAAGACCTACCATAGAACCAAGTCCGCCAGAGCTTATATTATATTTTTACATGCGGTGGAGCCATTTTTGGGAGTATTTCAAGTTGCTATACATCAATACAACCATTATAGCCCAAATTTTAATAATATGTATGCATTAAGTGCATAGTAATTACATAAATTCCAAAAAGTGCAATAAACTACAAAAAAATTGAAAATCGTTTTTGTTTTTTTAACATATATTTGTAGTTAGAGAAATTTAAGAGTCTTATCCCTCAAAACTGTAAATACAAAAAAGTTGCACAAAATAGTTTCCCACCACAGGAAATTTATTTTGAGTGTCTTCATAGTTTTATTTTTGAAATACACCAATTTTTATATACTGCAGGAAAAACAAAAATAAATATTATAATGCAAATTTGCAAAAACAAACAGCATATGCATCAAAATAAACTATTTCCAGCAGTGCAATATGAGTCCTAAGCATCCCAGAAACGACACAGAAAGTCATAAAGTCAAACATAACTTTTAAAAACACCAGTATAGGCTCATGAGGCCCTGATAGTAAAAAAAACTACATTTCCGCAAAATGACATTACTTCCGGTTTCGGGCAGTGCTGATGGACATAGGAAGTGTTATGAACAGCTGATCGGATCGGCAAAGGGTGTTTCTGGAATATTATGTTTTTGTTCCTGCAAGTGCTTTTTATGCAGTTTTTGCAAAGCTTTATGTGGAAGGAAACTGTGACCGAGGACAAGCTGATGGCATAAGATGTAAGTACAACTCCTCCGATTTCATATGCAAAAACAATTATTGCGCTACCTTACGTGGTTGCAGAGCTACCGGGATTTAAAAATAGTTACGCAAAACAGAGCGTGCCTGCACCGACTGGCTTTAAAGGGTTAAAAGACATTTTAAAAAGCAAAGTCAACATAAAATTGCAAAGGAGGTGTTTTTCAGCTTTTTCTTACTTTTAATATTTCCAAAAATATGTGAACTGTAGTATTGTAGAGGGAGCAGTGTTGTAACATTTCTTAACCATTAACAGTCATTCTTCTTGTCAAAGGGTCGGGAAGGTCGAGCGGGATTTTCTGGAATCCCTGGTCCTGTTGTGAGTATAAGTGACAACATGTTCAGTATAGATACTTATGTTTGTATTATTTATGTATTTATTTGTTATTGCAGGGACAGATGGGGACATCAGGAGAGAGGGGACTTCAAGGAGAACCTGGTATTAAGGTTCCTATATGGTTAAAGTTCTTACTCTGTACTTGCATGACTGCGCTGTTAATTGTTGTTTTTTTTACATCTGTGACTGAAGGCATCGACCAATCAGTGCATTGAAAAAGCTCTTACTATTGCATTAAACAGAGGCATGTCAAAGAGTTCACACTGTGTTTGTACCTGATTGTGTACCCCATCTGTTTAGGGGAAGATTGGAGTCCCGGGGATGCCGGGTTCAAAAGGCCTGAAGGTGACCATGCTGTACATGTAAACATTAGAGAAACACATGTTTATAGCTTTAAAACAGAATTGATCTATCCACCACACATGACATCTGCTTAAGCTACTATCCAGATGATGGCACTATTTATATACCTCCTCAGTCTCTATACTCCCAGCCGTTCTTTATGATCATCTGGTCAGCTACAAAGCAACGTTCCAGTAAGATTCAGGAACTTGTTTCATTGGCAGATTTTTTCACTTATTTCAAGGTAAAATATCTTGTATTCAGTGAAAAAATCTGCCAATGAAACAAGTTCCTGAATCTTACTGGAAAGTTGCTTTGTAGCTGATTTTGTCTTATTTTAAGTGTAATGAGATAATTTTGACTAGAAATAAGACAAATATACTTGCTGAGATTTTGAGTTTTTGCAGATACTCATTTCTCTGCATAATCATCTCTGATCTCTACTTACTTATGCTTTTGTTTGTTCTCTATTTTCTCTATTTTACTTTGTTTTAATGACTTACTGTTCAGTGTAATCATTTGCCATTGTTCCTTACTGTGAAGCACTTTGGTGTACCCCCTGGTTTTAAACGTGCTATATAAATAAAATTGTATTGTATTTATATGGATTTCAAATATATGGTAAATTTTAACTCCTTTTTTTTATTCACACTAGAAAAAACAAATAGAAAAAAGGAGACATTTCTTTCATTTTTCAGGGATTTAAAGGTCATCTGGGCCACAAGGGGCAGGATGGCAGTCGTGGAGCCTCGGTAAGACTAACCATGTGCTGTGTTTGGAACAGAAGCCTCCCTTATTAATGGGAATTATTTTTCTTTTTATGTATTTATTGTTATGGGTTTGTTATTCCTACAGAACAAAATGGGTTAAGTGTTCCAGAATCAGATTTGATCCTTTCTTCTTTAGGTTAATAGTTAACATTTAATCTGTCAGAAATGATACTTGAGCAGTAATATTACCATGGTAACAGATATTAAACTAATATGATCTTTGCTTCAGGGACCTGTTGGTGCAAATGGAGTGAATGGAGCGGTCGAACCTCCAGGACCTAAAGTGAGCTCGTCCTGTTATATGACAGCTGCATTTGCTTATCCTGGAGTGGGACAAGTTATTATCTCATGTTCTCATTTCCACAGGGAATGCCTGGAAAAACAGGACCTCCTGGATTCCAAGGCCCTGTAGGAAAGAGTGTAAGGCAATTTTTAAATTCTTGCTTCATGAAACATTGTTAGTATTTTTGGAGACTATGGGAGTGACTGTAATAAATGAATTCATTTATTTATTAAGATGAGGATCTAAAGTTTTACAACAGTGTCCTGTGATCACTCAGCACAGTGAATTATGTGACGTTAGGATCATAGCGTTGTGTCATTCGACTTCCAGGGAGAATCTGGCAGCAGAGGAACGAAGGGGACATCGGGACAGCCAGGAAGGAGAGTATGTTACTGTGCAGCTGTATGGAGAGTACTCCTGTGTTTGTTGAAAGAAAATAATGAAGCCTTGAAAATTCAACCCAAACAATGATATATGAATGTAGACTTTCTGGAATTTGTGGTACTTTCTTTATAGCCAGACCAAAAAATCCAATCCTGATGTTTCCTTTAGGGGGTTGTAGGTAAACAAGGCCCCAGCGGACTAACAGGAAGTAAAGGATTTAAGGTATGAGCCTCACATCTTCATTACTAAGTAGCAGGTTTATCAGTCACTCGGTTATTTAGCTCCTCATATGCTAAGATAACGTTTGTGCTGTGAAGGGTACAAGAGGAGAGGAGGGACCGAAAGGAATACAAGGCCCCCGAGTAAGTGAATTAGTCCCTTATTTTCTACTATCGCCTGTTCATTATTTATAAGTGTTTCTCTAACTTCTTACTAAAGTCAAGTTCTTGTCATTCTCCAGGGAGAGATGGGCATGCCTGGACCACAGGGATACAGAGGCGCTCCTGTAAGATCATTTTAATTATTTGTCCATACAAAACGTTCATCCAGTCCTTTGTTTACACATTCTTTTGGTCAACTTATGCCTTTGATTTTATTGTGGTAAATGTCTTGATGTTTGAGAATGTGAGAATGCTGTAGCCCAGGAGGTCGGACGCACTGATTGGTCAGCGGTTTGAGTTTCTACACGTCAGCATTGGTTTGTGAGTTAATTAGAGAATTAGATGAAGGCAGGTGTGTGGAAAAGAACGTTTTTCATTGGACTCTGTGCAGTCCTGTGATAACGTGCCACCACCTTTAGCAGTAGTAACTTGAAGTAATAGTTTTCTGTATAATTTTCAGTTTCTCGTGTCGTGGAGGAATTTTGTCCAACTTCTCTTGAACTTTATTTTAAGGTCGCTTCAATTCATTGAGGTTTGGTACCATTTGTGTCATGGTCTGTGTGCGGGGAGGCAGCAAAGGACCCAAAATGCAGACTTGCAATTTGTTTGTATTGCATTCAAAAAATTCAAAAATTTGTGGCATTAATTTGTTAGCACACACCTGAAAGCTCCAGACCAACATCTGCTTCTATAGAGATGGTCACACTTGATGAGCAGCAGCTTGCTGCTACCTTCACTCTTAAACTCCGAGCTCCGAGCGTGGGCTTTGTTTTTCACATGACTGCAGCTGTGTGTGTTTTCTACACACAGCATGTGAACGTCTTTGAGTATTTAACTAACAGACTTCAATCAGATTGTATAAAACCAAGAAATATTTTTAGTCTATGAACTTTTTTCTCTGTTTTTTAAACATACTTTAATCCAACAGGGTATCCACGGCAACATTGGACCATGGGGTGAAGTTGGGTCCCGTGGTCTTCCAGGCGGTCAAGGTCCACAAGGCCCAGTTGGTCCTCCTGGAGTTACAGGTTACTCTGTAAGGTTTTGTTGTTTTTTGGGGGGGTTTTTTGCTTTTGTTTTCAAATATAATTAGAAGTTTGGGAGCCTAATTGTTTTATTTCATACACAAACTGAAGCTCTGTCAGTCTGTCCAACATAACTGTCAAGGTTGGCTGTGTACAGAACTCAGGCATTTTACATAATGAGGAGATAAAAAACCAAGTAGGAACACAGCTGGGGTTAACTAAGGCTACGTTCACACTGCAGGCGAAAGCGCATCAAATCCGATTTTTTTGACCCTATGCGACCCATCTATCCGATCATGGTGTGACAGTGTGAACGGCACAAATCCGATATTTTCAAATCCGATCTGGGTCACTTTCGTATGTGGTGCTGAATCCGATACAAATCAGATGTTTTAGAAAGCGACTGCTGTTTGATGGTCATGTCGCATTAAATCCGTCTTTTACGTCACTGACACAAGACAGACGCCAATTATCAGCGCCGGAGAAGACATCGCGAACGCTTCCTGGCCATCCAGTGAAACTGTTGGGAAGACAACGTGAACATTTTATTTGTTCTGTATAACCTGCAGATTCTGACAGAAATCTGCAGCTATCCTTTGAAGCACCGCTCCTCTCTTAAACAGCAATAAGGATCATTATTAGGTTATTTACATTATTATGTAAATAACAAAATAACTTAAAGCAAAAATTGGGAAATGTAAAGTCCGAAGTCTTTATATTAAGGGCCATCGGTCAAACAACACTGTTTGCTCTGGGTCTAAACAGAGCGCGTTGTGTGTGACGTCTTCTTTTGCACATGCGGGCCGCTTTGAGCGTTCACACTAGAGCGCGTTTGCTGTCGCATTTTAGTTGTAGTGTGAACGAGCAGACAAAAAAATCGGAATTGAGCATCAAGACCTGCAGTGTGAACGTAGCCTAAGATAATGACTGTGGAGGACGTTAACCAAGACAAAGGATACAGAGAAGAACAGTCACCAAAATAAAACAGGAAGAGAGCCACAACTGAAAAGGATGCAAGACTAAATTGACACAAGTTACAAATCATAAATACAAAGATGAAGAAGAAGCCAGATGTGGAAACATAAGAGAGTCATGAATAAACAGGGATACAAGGAGAATAATCCAAAATACAAAACTAGAAAAACCCAAAATCCCAGACTCAGAACACATCATTAGTCACACTTTGTTCATCAAGTCAACTGTCAGCCACGTGAAAGGTCACAAAGCCTTCATGCTAATCTCTCTGCAGTTTTGCTTAACTGCAGGATGAACAGTCCTCTTGTGATAACTGCAGAAACACTCGGGAGCAAACAGACACTTTCTTTCTTTCCAGTTTGCCATGAACTCATAATTAGTTTCTCTGGGTCAGTCACCAGACCAAGTCGAGCCCGGTGTCACCAGACCTGTTGGAAGGATGATGACGTCGGGTTTATTTACACCGCATTTGAACTGATTCGAAAACTTTGATAAGCCAACGCATGTACGATTAATTTTCATGGTTTTAACCCTGCTCTTTTCAAGATGGATCCGAGTCACCATTATAATTTGACGACTTTTGGTTGAATATTATGGTTGTTCAGGCAAATACAGGCAATTTGCCGCCGTTTTTTGTGAGATATTGTTAATAATATTAATTTTCAAGATATCTCTGACAGAAAGGTGCTTTTTAAAATTATGCCTTGGCATTAATGCCGAGCAGTTCGATGCACCAATAGTAACGTTGAATTATAATCTTTGCTTTATTCTTTGTTGTGCATCAAATTATAGAACAATTATTTATGCAGTATTTGGTATAATGAACATGAAGCAAATACATCCCCTGAAATTAAAATTCAAAATACATTTGGTAGAAAAACCTGCTCTACCAAACTGCGAGCTCACTAAGACGGAGCTGTCTTCCTTTTTTGATAGGATGTTTCTTTATATTATCTCCCTGTTATTATCTTAAATTTCTTAACACGCAGGGTAAAGATGGAAGTCAGGGGCCATCTGGATCAGGCGGTGTAAAAGGAGATAAGGTGAACCTCTGAGCTTCTCTAAGTATCTTATCGCCTACTTAAATACAGAAAAAGCTGTATGCAAGTGCACGTCAATAATGCTGTGTCATTTGAAGTAACTTAAGACGGTTCTTCTTCTTCTGTTTGTCTCTACATGTCCTGTGTTCAGGGATCCAGAGGACCTGTGGGGCAGGAGGGAGTTGCTGGTCTCGATGGTGAGGAGGTAGATTGATTAGCTTGGTCATGGATTCAACTGTTTTCAATTTCCATTTAACATAAAATTAACAAAACCTAAAGTAAGAAAACTAGAGATGCGAAGAGTACAGAAAGCACAGATAATACAAGAGAAAGAAAGAAAATCAAAGGAAAATGAAAGACCTAGAAGATCATAACTGTTAGAGTAACTTCAGGAATATGAGCCCATGAAACAGGACAAACTGAGCGTTGTTCTTGTCTTTAGGGTCCAAACGGACAGAAAGGATTTCAAGGGCCAGCCGGCCAAAAAGGCTTATCTGTGAGTCCAATATCAATCCCAAAATTAAGAATAAAGGTTAATTTTGCTGTCAGTTTACTGCAGCATTCGTGAAAATTGTGTTACTTATAAAACTGTGATTTCAGGGTGTTATGGGAAACACAGGACCTCCTGGGCAGAAAGGACCAAAGGGGTCTGAGGGTGAAAGAGGAAACCAAGGTTCACAGGGACCGAAGGGGCCACAAGGGAAACGGGTATGTAGTAATCCTAAAGTATAGTTTACTGTAACACCACTGACTTCCATACAGGGATATTAATTCAAAAAGAGCAAATATAAGGAAGACTGTGCATCGCCTCTGCCTTGTCTTTACTACATGTGATTTTCTCAGGGGTACAGGGGTGCACCCGGAGATAGAGGACAGCAGGGGCCCCCAGGACTCAAGGTCAGTCATTTTAACTCATACATGTAGAAACAATGATGAAGAAAACCTGAGAACTGGTGTTGCCTGTAAACAAAATGTCTGAGTGAAAACCTGATAGTGATAATGATGATTTACTGACAGGGTGAGCCAGGCCCCAGGGCTTTATCAGGCACTCGTGGGCCATTTGGAGCTGGAGGCCAAACTGGGGCAGCAGGAACGAAAGGCCAGAAAGGGCTCCAGGGACTCGCTGTTAGTACCTGAGGGGGACTCTGTTTGCTTCAGTCATCTTAACAACATGTGCTGTGTCTATATGTCTCTACAGAACATGCATGTTTGACTATAATGCTGCTGAACAACATTATATCTGTTTTTCTTTCAGGGTCCTCCTGGTACTACGGGCCCTCCTGGACCCACTGGACCGTCACCAGCTGTACGTTTTACTTTACCTAACATTAACTTTCCATTATTATACTGACTGTGTGCTAAAATGTGCACTAAATGTTCGATATTGGTATCACCTCGATGTGTTTGTGTTGAATTTGAGTTAAAAATGTTAACTAAATCACACACACTCACCGGACACATTATTAGGTACACTTAAAGTACTAATATCAACCCCCTTTTGTTTTCAGAACAGCTATGATTGTAGCATAGATTCACCAAGGTGCTGGAAACATATATTGACATTAACATGATAGCAGATCTGCTGGCTGGACATCCATGACGTGACTCTTCTTCATTTGAATTCAGTTACTGTCCAATTTTGGGGATCGCATGCAAACTATAGCTTCAGTTTCCAGTTCTTAGCTTCTAGAAGTGTCACCTGGTGTAAGCTCGTGCTGCCGTAGCCCATTTGCATTTAGAGATGCTCTTTTGCATACCTTGTTGTAACAAGTGATTATTTAAGTTAGTGCCTGTCTTGCTATCGGCTCGAAACAGTCTCCCCTGATGCGCCGCTGACCTCTAGCACAATGTCATGGGCTCGAGCTACGACCCGGACTGAAGGGGACAAGACTCAGATCAACCAGTCTGAGTCACCAGCTGTTCTCAAAGTCATTTAAACCCCCTTTGTTCCCCATTCTGATGCTCAGTGTGAACTTCAGCAGGTGTCATTTGAACAGGTGGACCTAATAACGTGCTGTGGATAGGCAACAGTGACGTGTTGTGGAGCATATTTAAAATATATAACTTAATTTAGGCCTGAATGTGAAAAAAAAGGTTTAGTTGTTTCAGTGATATGTAAGTTATTTATACATTATGTGTCTGTTTTTAGGGATTACCTGGCAAGAGAGGTGCTGAAGGTAAAGGTGGAGTGCCTGGAGCAAAGGTATACTGTACCTTTCACACATGTTAACTGTCCAGCTAAAACATTTCACTGGTTTTTAACTGTCTCTGTTGGTTTTTCTATAATTCAGGGCAGTCTTGGTGAAAAGGGTATGCTGGGTCTTCCAGGCATTCGGGGAGACGTGGTTAGATTTCATTATTTGTTTCACTCTGTGGCCATAATAAATATGGTCAAGCATATTTAATATCATGTGTGCAAACACAGTGAGGCCATGTGTCTGCATAACTGTCTTTGTTTCCCAGGGCATCAGAGGTATGAAAGGCGTAAAAGGCGAGTCTGGAACACGAGGGAAAGTGGTGAGACTGGTAAGAGAGCATTCTTAAGCATTTAAATTGCAGTTTTAATACTTAATAGTAAGTGCCATAAATGACTAAATGATCTTACCGGATCATCTGACATATTTCAATTCCAAAAATTACATTTCTATACTATGCTGTTGCTATTATAGTGTGATTCTAGAAATTTCTGAGTATATTTCACTGTGATTTTAGGGTACAATGGGGAAGATGGGGGTCATAGGCTCTCCAGGTCCTAAAGGTCAAACTGGACCTGGTGGCCCTCCTGGTCCTCCAGGAACTAAAGGAATCCAGGGACCAAAGGTAAGAAGAAAGCGTGGCTCAAACATGTAACTCTAAAGCAGTTTCTTAATTCCCTTAAATAAAGCTATCATAGTGAAGGTACTTTTAACCTGCTTCATGCAACTTTCATGTCACTGAATTCATTTTGAAGGGAAAAGGTGGTGAGCCAGGAAGTAAAGGGACACAAGGAGCTGCTGGGCAAATTGTGAGTTTTGTTTTAAGCCGAGTGTCCCTTCACATCTCAGACTGGAGTTACAAGATTAGTTACTGTGACTATTATGAAATATAGTTTATTTCAACATTTACGGATAGTATAAATCCCACGTGCACTGGGTGTGTATTATGCTGTCTTACCAATTTGATGCTATTTTTTAATCTGTTTTAACATGATTATCTGGTGTCTTAATTGTTGTTCAACACTTTGTGACTGTTATGTCAGTGAAAAGCACTAAATAAACTTTACTTACTTGCACTGGGTGTCTGATAAACACAGATTAATTATTCAGTCTTCTGTAAAGCCTAATTAATGATTCACTCTGAATTAAATAATAAACAATGAGTGTTAACAGTAAAGGTTAAGCGGTTTTGGCCTTGATTTCATCCGGTGAAGTTTCTTGTCTCTTTTGTAGGGACCTGAAGGCCTGCCGGGGAGGTCAGGACCTGCTGGACCACCTGGAAAACCTGTAAGCATCCCAACTAACAAATGCAATTCTTAACACGAAACACCAACAATGCTCATTTCGTTTGATCGTCTTTTCTCGTTTTTGCGATCATATTCTCAGGGACTGAGCGGTCTGGATGGGTTGCTGGGAGTTCAGGGTAATGAGGGAGATCCGGTAAGAAAGTTTGCCTTACTAAAATTGATTTTAACACATTTCACAATTTTTTATTAATTTCTTTTTCCCCTGCTAACTTCATAGGGTGACGTTGGTCACAGAGGAGCTCCTGGAACACCAGGCAGGCCTGGCAAGACGGTAATTTCACTAAGGAAATGAATGACATGCAAATCTGCACAATTACAAATGGAATAAGTCTTTTGCAGCTAAGCTTTTCTTACAGATTATTGCATTATGTGGTATTAAATACATGCATACCTTGCAGGGAAAACCTGGATCTCCTGGGATTAAGGGAAACGCTGGAGAAGGGGGGGTTAAGGTAAGCAATCATTTATACATTTCAGGTGACTATTATAAGCACGTTAATATTATAGCATAGTGGTGCTTATAAATTTGTCTTTTTTATTTTGTTTGATGTAATGCATTGTTGAAATGTTTCTTACTAAGGTCTTATTAAATATCTCAGGGTACGAGGGGTCTAAAAGGAACACGTGGGCCTCCTGGACCAATTGGGCCAAAGGTAAAATGATTAGAGAGCAGAACGTGATCGCTAATAAAAACCTTACCCCTGTTAGTGTGAACATTTGCATCATCTGCTGCTGTTGGTTCAGGGTATTCCAGGGCTGAGAGGAGAGAAAGGTGAATCTGGAAGTCTTGGCACGAAGGTAAGAGTCAGTTACATATTTTGTGCATATATTCATTCAATATGTCAGAATCTCATCTAACATATATTTGTGTATTTGTAACTCCTTTAATTTCTTTTCTTTCTACAAAGGGTCTCCCAGGTGATACAGGGATACGTGGACCAATAGGTCCACCTGGATTAAAGGTGAATTGCAGTCAATTTAAATATAAAATGCTTTAAATGAAAAAGGTGGATTTTGGATTAATCTACCACATGTCTGACTTCTATATCAGGGGAATCCTGGTTTGCAGGGATTTAAAGGTGAAAAGGGTGATAAGGGGAAACAGGTCAGTCACACTTTACTCCCATTATTGCATTGTTTTTAATTATTTGTATCCAATAAATAATCAATTAACCATTTACTACAGGGGGACACTGGTCCTCGTGGTCCAGCCGGGCAGGAAGGCTTCTCAGGAATCCCTGTAAGTTGCTTTGATGTTCAGTTTTTTGTAATGACTTACTAAAATATCTTGATTAGTGAAGTTTTACTGAATAATATTTTAAAAATTGTCATGTTGTAACCTAAAAACTTTGTTTGATACACTCGTCTCTGTTACAGGGCCACCTTGGAGTGAAAGTGGGTGACTGACTTTGTATTTCTATAAATGTTTAAGTCTTAGCATTAGTCAATTTTAATTCAATGTTGTTCATTGCTGAATTGTGTTTGGGTCACTACAGGGAATGAAAGGTGTCCGAGGAAGGAGAGGTCCAAAGGGAACGAAGGGCAAGCCGGGACCTCAAGTAAGAGTTTGCAAACACAATATAAGCGAAGAAGCTTTGGACCTGATCGCTGAACACAAATGCAACATGCTAGATTGTTTTGAGATGTATGTAAAGCTTGATCCATTTCTCCGAATATCCTGAAAGTTTGCATCATGCCATGCCTTTCACAGGGAAAACCAGGAGCCCCTGGCAAATGGAAGCCTAAGCAAAGACCTGTTAAAAAATATAGTTTTCAAACTGCACAGAGTTCAAAGCAAAGCCCCGGCCTCCCGAAGCAAAGCGAAGGGCAAGAAAAAGTTGGTGCAAGCTTTCTTATTCCGTGCACATTATATACAGTCACAGAATGTCCTCATTTGCTCTGCAGTCTAGCTTTAAAAGTAAAACATGTTAAGCCGACTGAGTGAATGCTGAACACTGTTTTCCTGTAGCCCAGGGAAGTGACAAGGAGATGGTCTCAAGAAGATGAAGCAGAGTTCTTCAGCTGGCCCCTGGGCACCAGAGATGATCCTGGAACCACCTGCCATGAGCTGAGACTCATACGTCCACATCTAAATGATGGTGAGTATCTGATGACTGTTTTATTACGTTTTCCCTTATATATTTCAGTACGTTCCATTCAACTTTTTTTTTCAGGTTACTTTTACATGGACCCGAACCAAGGCTGTCCCTGTGATGCCTTGAAGGTCTTCTGTAACTTCACAGGAGGTGGAGCAACCTGCATAGAACCTCTTTACTCAAAGGTTCAGTCATTTTCACCTGTGAAGCTTAACGTTATCAAAGAACTAACTTCATTATCACAATATCAGCTACAAAACATGGAACTTGAGAATGTTTGTAGATAGTTTGGACTGCATTTATGTCAGATTATTGAAGGAAAAAGTAACGTGTGTGTGTGTGTGTGTGTGTGTGTGTGTGTGTGTGTGTGTGTGTGTGTGTTTCTTCTCTGATTAATGCTACTACAAAAATCTTGTGTTTTTATGAATGGCTTCAAAAATATACATCATATCCCACTGTTTAGATTCAAATATGGAGGGACCCAGAAATGATGAGGACATATGTGGAGAGGTTTACTCACCACCAAAAAGTAAGTATTAAATAATATGTGGCTAGATTCAGGAAACTATTATTTCTAGATGTGCTTTCTAACATTAATGCTCTTTCTGATAGTTTGATTACCCTGGTGTGGAAGCTGTCCAGCTAAAGTTTCTGCGGTTACACAGCCACTCATCTTTCCAGCACATCACTCTCAGCTGTACAGAAAACCAGACGAGTACTGCTGCCACAGATGATTTAGCCAGTCAGATTATCCACTTACTGGGAGACTCTGGCAAAGAAATCGATTCACACTTTGTCACAGTGTCCAGAAAACACTCTGAGGTAAGACTAAACGATTTGTGACAGTTTTTGGGGGCGTTGCCAGCATCTTTCTATAACTGTGACTGTAATACAAACAACACATTCGTTTTACAAGGCGTCTGAGAAAAAGAAGTGGAATCGATTACTTTCAGGAACCATGCATCACATTTGTGTCAGATCAGAGTCCTTTTATTGTGATGGAAATTTATGAAAGGAAACACCAGTCTCCAAAAGATAAATAAGTCATGTGGCGGTACAAATAAATCAAACACTGTCTGAACTATGAGAACTTTTTAATTTCAGCTTTTGTACGATAGCCTTACAAGGTAAATTGCACACGTTTTATAGTTATGGGAATAAAGGAGATTTAATAAAACAATATTAGACTTGAGATTGCTCAGAGATACCATACAGCTGCTAAAAATCATTTCCCTCGCCATGCACAAGGGTCTAGTCTCTGGAATTAGTTATGAATCCAGGAAGAACAAACTGAACATATCTCCTTGTGTTTGCTTTTTGTCTGCTGCTTCTCCAGCTGGAGCTGTTTGTCAGGGTTCAAGGAGATATGGAATTACTTCCTGTCAGACATCTGGGTGTAGAGACGAGCAGTGTCTCCAAGCTTGTCTCTGAGATCTCTGTGGCATTGGGACCCGTCTGCTTCTTGTGACCGGTGTGTCTGTGTGCGATGAAAGTCTCAAGAGCTCAAGAAAGAAGGCAGCTGGACGTCTTTAGGATTGTGAAGACGTTTCACATCACATCCAATACGCTTCTTCGGTTCTTAAAGCCACTGGTGGAGACTCCCAGGAAATAAACCCCAGTGGTGGGTGTCCTGTGTGGAGTAAGTCCTGAAGGTTGCTAACCCAATACTGATCATATGAGTCACCACATGAGCCAAGGTGGGAAAAAAGACTATTATTCCAGCTTCCTATCATCCAGAAAGCTGGAATAATATAAAATATGTATATTTGAAATGAATAATGAAATAAAAGTGCTCAGTTTTGTATTTTGCTGTATATTTATTCAATTGTAAAATTGTTAGATTTTTGACATATGAAACATTTTTGTTATGAAAATGTAGCATCAAATGTTCAGTTTAGTTTGACTTATAACTTTGTATTTACACTAAAAGTCTTCGTTTTTTACTTTGTCCTCAACTCAGGGGAATGTCGTCCCGCACTATCAAAATAAAACAATGGCTCTGAATGAAACAGAGCCCGTTGTTTTGTTTGTACTGAGCCTGCGCACATCACACAGTAAGGGGTAATCCTCAAATAGTTACAAAGTAAAAACTTGTTGATGTTTTCTAGGCCTAGTGCCACATTCCTACGTTCCCAGTATTGTAGAAGCACTGGTTTGTGAACAGGTTTGCATCTTCTCAACCATCCGAGTGCAGTGATGTCAACAAATTTTAATATTCTTGGGAGAAGAAAGAGTGGCTGGAGTATGGCAGCTGACTCTGGCTGGGTTCACCATAGAGAGACACAACATGTCTTTTATAACAAGCCTGTTGGGAAATTCTTCCATTCTCAGTGTCCTAATTCACACACACACACGCCTTTGGACTGACTTAATCACAGACCACAGGAAGCTCCATGGTTATATGCACCATCCTTATGATGTCTGATACAGTGAATGTCTTGTTGTCTCTTTGAAATTAACCGTTTTGCCACAGTAGGCTCATGAGACCAGTTATATGAAGGTTTGACAGCATGTCACGCTCTACTTAGAGGCGCTCCATCAAAAACGCGTTTAACTTGCACACGGGCTCCAAAACTGTCTTTTAAATGAATGGGGCAGTAATTTACAAAACAAAATCTTGTGAATATTTCCCATGAAATGTCTTTATAACTTAGCATATCTTTGCTTGTTTAGGCTTGTGAACTTAGTGTAAAGATGTGGAGTGTGATAAAAAAGAAAAACATGTAGCATAAAAATAGTAAAAGTAACATACTGATAAACCATGCTTCTGTCTGATTGTAAACGTTTCTCCTAAAAAACAGCCTATTCTTCCTAGAAATATGTTTTGATTCATGGTACATAACGAAAGGTGTGGTGGGTTTACTGTGTGGATATTTTGTATTTCTGGAGAGAAATAAGAACCATTAAAGCAAAATACCAACAAACATGACTTGAAAAGGTGGATGAGTGACCAGACGTCTCACTTTATGTTAGACTGCACCGCATTCTTATCCACTGTCAGAATTTGTATAGTTTTTGTTTTTTGATTAGTTTTTATTTTGTTTTGACAATTTCTTTTTAATTCAACAAACATAGGTTTTCTTGTTTCATTGTATTGTTTATTGTTTGAAAATGTTTAGTTTTAGTTTACGTTTTAAGACTGTTAGAATTACTAATAATATTTCTTTGTATTACCGTATTTAGGGCAAATATTAGAGGCCAGATTTAGGAAAATCAGTTGCTATTAAAATAAAAACAGAACTTTTTGAAAGCAGGTGATTCACAGTCCTGTAGACATCCAAAGTCTCAATTAACACATCCATCAAAAACCTCATCGGGCAATACTTACCAAATTGATCAATACTAAAACTAGAGTTGTTTCCTATATTCATATTTTATTTTAATTCACAGAATTGTTTTTTCACTAATGAAACCTGGTGATTACCAGACAGCTACAGGTTTGGCTTGTTGGCAAATGGAAGGGAAGGACAAAGGGAACAGATTAGGTTACATTTTACAATAAAAACAAGCTTTAGCTTACAATTTCTCTTCATTTGTTAGTGTATTTATAAGTTAGGAAAACTGCACTGAAATACAATACAGTATATTTGACTTTCAAATGATCAATGCCAGAGCTTTAACCTGCATTGTCCCACACAAAGACTGCCACACCTCTAGTGTGTTAGGATATGGTCATCTTCAAAGGCTGAAGTATATATATTTTTAAGTCATTTTATGGATGGCATCATTGAAGGCTTGTTGTACTTGCTGACTTTAAAATGAAAAAAACAAAAAAGACCAATAACATGTCTATTAAGTTAAGTTCTTTTCATGTTCATTATATAACAGCAGACCTATACAGCCAGGCAGCAAGAACAGCTGTTCAGAAACACCAAAGAAATAAATAACAAATACATATATTTCTTCTTCTTCTTTGCAAGCTACATATTCGTTGTTTAAGACAATACAATCAGTCAGACCTACAATTATCGTCACTGTTTGATGAACACTTATTTACAGCTATGCATGACAGCACATCCCAGTGACCCCGGGAATGCCACTGCACTAAAAGTAGCTGCTAAATGTATTTACAGACAGCATCGTACAGGTAATGTCGCCGTTTGTTCTGAGATCAGCTACCACACATAATTTTTTTAAGGATTTGAGTGTTAGAAAAAGAAATCCCGATGGTTAATTTTATAATCCTGCTACCCCGGGCAGTTTATATATATGATCCATATAATGAGTTTTGTCTACAGGTGGGTGGATCCAAATATTATCTACTGATTGGAAGGTTAGTGGTTCAATCCCTGGCTCCCCCAGCATGCCACACATTTAGTATCCTTGGGCAAGATACTAAATGTGTGTGAATGTTAGCTTTGAAGCATAGAAGATATGAATGGGTGAATGCGGCATGTTGTATAAAGCCCTCTGAGTGTTAGGTGGTGGCTGTGTGTGGACAGGGATAGGACCCAAGATGCAGACTCCAGAGACAAACCTAAACCAAAACAGCTTTAATGCTGAACGCAAACATAACATAACTGGGAAAAACTCAAAATAAACTAACACCGGTGGACTGGCAAAACACACAGCAAAATAAACGGTAGATCGCAACATGGACACAGAGAAACACAGGGCTTAAATACACAGAGGGAGCAATCAGGGAATGGGTAACAGGAGGGAAACACAGCTGGGGCAAATCAGGCCTAACGAGACCAGGGGAAGCAAAACCAGACACATAAACATCAGACATGGACTTCCAAAGTAAAACAGGAAACATAACACAGACTCACAGGCAAGCACTAAAACAAAGGGAACAGAGACGTGGGACCAGGGCAGACACAGACACTGACTGGACGTGGAAATACAGCAGACAGGGGAGACAGCAACAAAGGAACACAGACAGAAAACCAAAACACTAAAACTCTAACCAAACCCCACCCAGAGGACCTTAACTAAGAAAAACCCGTAAAGCAAAGCTAGAATATAATGAAATAACAAAATCAAATAACCAGAAACACAAAACACTGGGTCACCGACCCAGGAACCCTAACACTGAGTGCTCCACGAGAACAGAAAAACGCTAAATCAGTCAATTTACCACGGCATTGGTATCGATACTAGTGCATTAGGACCAATACTTTGTTTCTATCCTTTAAGTTTAGGATGCAGCACACTAAATTGTGGTAAATGAATCGGGGTTTGGTTTCTTGTTTTTTTGATATATAAAAATATACCTCAAACATTCCCCATATTAATGACATTCATCTCATAATTCATGACATGTTCTCCCCTACATAAACTGTCTTTATAGGCTGAATGTATCAGTAATACTTGCTGTGTATTTATGTACTTTACAGTGTAGCACACCATTGGTTAAAGAATGATTAACGCGTGTAAGAGGAGTTCGGGAAAAGACACATTATAATCTATTATAATAAGATTTTTATTTTGAATCTAATTAAACTGCGAGACAAATTATTTCAGCTTGCAGCAGGAACACATCGCTCCATTTATGTTTTATCTATTTGTTAATCATTACAAATATAACCGTTTTGTTTGTTTTTTTTAATAATATTTCTTACGAAGCGGGTGACGTTTGAGTCTGACCGCGCTGGTCAGCAGTTTAGCGTCGGTGACGTCAAAAGGAGGAGAGACTTTCGACCAATCAGAATCGTGGGTGTTGCTCATCTTCTGTAGTGTTTATAGAATGGGGAAGGTGAGCAGCTGCTCGGGTTGTGGTGATTAGAGGAGTTTCACATCTGGGTTCGCTCTCATTAACGTCAGAGAGAGAGGCTTGAGAAGAGAGGACCTGGCGGTTGAAACGAGTAGGTATTCAGGAAATTGTGCTGCCCGCAATTTTACATTTCTGTCAGTGTCGGTCAACCCGTCCCGCAGGAGCGGACGATAAAACATCAAGTTGGCTGGTTTGACTAGCTTTAGTAAAGCTTGTATTGCATGCTAACAATATTCGCGAGCGTCAACAGGCAGATTTAGTATCAGAGTTAGTGCTAGCGGTGTATGATATTAACCCAGGTAGCGATTTAGTTCAGCGAGCTCCATGAATTAGCCGCTGCCTGTCTCATTGAGGCTTGATGCCAGCTGGACGGGAGCTAACGCATGTGCTAGCTGCGTGTCCGTGTCATGTGAGAGTGATGTGTTTGCCCACTGGGTTTGTATTGTCAGTCAATATCAGCATCGATGTTAGGTGGCACAGCAGTGATGTGCTAGCTTGTCTTCCTTGTGTGTTCTCAGGGCTTGTCTCGTTTGTTCAAGAGCTGCCGCCGGTTCTTTCCCTTGTTTTAATGATTAACCTATTTGCTTCCGTAGGATGGAGAGCGAGGATGACGCTATTCTCCGGCTCCGCAGCCGAGCCATTCCCACGATGCCTACCTTCCCTGACTTGAAAAGCTCTTTGGATGGGGAGCTCAGTCCGGGGAAAGGACAGCAAAGCAGTGAAGACAACCACATCACCAGCAATGGTGAGAAAATCTCAACTCCCTCATTAGTGGGGCCAGCCGAGAGGGCAGTGACCTCTGATACAGTGAATCTGTTGACTCAACAGCTCAAAAATCATCGTTTCAGTAAATTTCCCCTCTTGGGTCAAACGTATGACTAACTGAAAGTTTCATGTGGGATTAGTTCCTCTTAAGCAATCATCGTGATCTCTGGTTAACCCGGGCAAATGACGCCCAAGTTAGTCATGATGATCCAGTAAAGACAAAATGTAAAGGTGAGAAATGAAATACTGGTCTGACACCTACCTCGGGACTATATTAGTTCTTTGTATGCTTCTACGAAAGAGCTAAACACAAAGCATGATAATACAATGCACGTCTTTGTGACAACGTCAGCTATATTGTTGACTTTTTCTTGCGTGATGGGTGGAAAGCTACTGTGCTTAAAGTCATTTGTGTGCCTGACCTCAGTTAAAGTAAACAAACCTATTCATCATCAGACAGCTGTAAAGCCTAATGACCTACAGTAACCTTGACCACAATTAATTGCATTTGCTTAGCTTTCCGGCCACAGGACATGTGATTGTACTTGTTGCATGTTGTCATAGGTGTGTCTCCCTTTGGATTTTGCAACTTTGGATTGGAGACTGAAGACTTGTATGATGTAACTTCTGCTATGTCACAGACTGTAGCATTTTACAACACAGTAACCAAACCCACATTATACCGTTTTATTTATTTTACTGCCATTTTCAGTGTCAAAATACAGATATTATTACTGATAGTGATAGGAAAGTTTTGTACAGATGACATGATTGATTTAATTGACACTATTGCTAATTGCTGTGCCCAAAAATCAGAACTACATTTTAAAATAAGAAGATTACACATATGTTTTGGGGTTGTTGTTTTTTTTAACATATGTGTGTCTCATTCAATTTCAGGGAGGATTGAAGTGGAACACGTCATCAGCAAAAAACTACAACTGAAAAGGAAAGCAGAGGTTAGTAGTTTCTTTAAGAAATGACTCAACATCATGTCTTTTTTTGGGGGGGGGGCTTTTTTTAAATTGCTTACTTAAAAGTGTACTAAGGAAATGTGAGCAATAGTGGATTTCTTGCAGCTGATGTATTTCTGGTCATTAACCTGGGCCAGGACATCCCTGCGGTTATTTATTTGATGTCTTCTGTTACATTCATCATTTAAACCATGCAAATGTGAATCCTTGCTAGAATGATCAACATCATCTGATCCCCCCCCCTGAAATGCTTGAGCAAGTATTCTGATCAATTCAGACCTCTTAAAGGTTGAATAAGAACATCGCACACTTAGACGCTGGACAACACTGCAAGCTATGTCTCTAATGTTTTTCACACTTGCTGTGTGTTTAAAATGCAGCGATAAAAGGCACTGAATGTGTCATAATGATAACGCAGAGCTGTTGCTTTTGTGCACAAACTTGGGTTTGAATTTAAGATGCAGTCAACGGTGCAGTAAATCCACTCTTGGTGAAGGCATATTTATAATATGTAAAATCAGTCGTTAAAAGTAGCTGTAAGGTGAGAAACTAATTTTGCATATACAGAAAGAAAATAATTATTGGCACAGACTTTCTATATTTTGTAACTTAATAACAATTTCCGTGTCCTTTTCTGTTGCCCAGTACTTGAAGAGTGACCTGATGCGTCAGTTTGACACGCAGGTCAATGATTTTATGGACAGTCTTATTGAGGAATCGACCAGCCTGGAGCCCGCACCGGTACCTGCTGTATTTTCACCTCCAATGTCAGACAAGGAGCGGAGCAAACTCAGGTACTGCAGCTTACTATGCTACCAAATGAAAAGCTGCATCTGGCGTTTGGTTACAGCAGATGCTAATGCCCTTCTACTTCCCACTCTCGTGTTAAAAAGACGACAGCTCATCACTGTGTTTTTCTGCAGGCACTTTCGTCCTCCTCACGGTGAGGGAAAGCTGTTTGTAAGCCGCAGATCCCTCCTTGAGTAAGTTGATGCAGTCTGGATACTTTATCACTCGTGTTTGCGACGGTGCTGTTGAAAGATGGTTTGTTGACTTCACAGTTCCTCACTTAGTCTTTTGTTTTTCCTCACAGTGAGCTGTTTGAGGTGAACCACATCAGGACCATCTACCACATGTTCATTGCCCTGCTCATTCTTTTTATCCTCAGTACACTTGTGGTAGATTTCATTGATGAAGGCAGGTAATATAAACCTGCTATGAATCGTTTCTCTTTTGATTCTGTGTTATTTGACTGTCTATTTCTGTTGCTTTTGTTGATAGACTACTGATGATTGCTTTCTCTCCTTCTGCCTTAGACTGGTGTTGGAGTTTGATCTGCTGGTCTATGCCTTTGGGCAGTTCCCTCTGGTGGTGTGCACGTGGATCTGCATGTTTTTGTCTGTGCTGTTTATTCCCTACACCCTGTTCTACCTGTGGGCACAGAGCCACTCTGGCTCCCACAGCCATCTCAGGTTGTATTCTTTGCTGCTTGGCACTTTATTCCTGCTCTACCAAGCTCTGGGTCTAGGATTCCTGCCCACCTATACGGTGGTGACCAACAGTTTCCCGCCTGCGTCCTGCTTCATCATCATCCTGGAACAGGTAGATGAAGAGTCTAGTCTCTCTTCTGATC
This sequence comes from Copadichromis virginalis, assembly GCF_057382275.1. NCBI lineage: Eukaryota > Metazoa > Chordata > Actinopteri > Cichliformes > Cichlidae > Copadichromis > Copadichromis virginalis. The sequence continues at coordinate 2,491,622 of NC_140639.1, forward strand.
AGAATGGCTTAGTTTACATTTGTGAAGAGTCTTTGCATATATCTTGACATGCATAAGGCTGCCCTTTGAAATGTAGCTTCTTTGATTTGTATCTATTTTATTTGTATCTATTTAAGGTGCGTCTAATGATGAAAGCTCACTCATTTGTCAGGGAGAATGTACCAAGAGTCCTCGCATGGTGTAAAGAAAAAAATGGTACTTTTTGAATACAACCAGGTTTCCATTTACATTTATTATCAGACGGTGTGCTCACCTTTCCTCTCTGATGGCTTTTTGTTTGTTTGTTTGTGTTCATATATTTTCACTGTCATCTGCAGGCCCTGGTCCAGTGGTCCCTCAGGTTTCTCAGTATCTCTACTTCCTGTTTGCACCCACACTCATCTACAGAGACAAGTACCCCAGGTACTGTGTTTTGTTCTCTCTCATGGAGCATATATAGAACCCTTTTTTTGTTTTGTTTTACAGTAGAGCTGTAAAAGCCCCTTTCCTTTCTTGCCTACTACAGGAATCCGGTGATTCGGTGGGGCTACGTGGTCTCAAAATTACTTCAGGTACCAACCTCTGACACATTTATAGCAACTTCACTTAAATGTCCAAGCAGCTCATTACTTTTAAATTACATTTACTTTCTTGACCACTCCCACTCCACAGGTACTTGGCTGTCTGTTTTATGCCTATTACGTGTTTGTGCGGCTGTGCATACCTCAGTTTCGCAGCATCAGTCTGCAGCTGTTTGATCTGCGAGCCATGGTTCTCTGTGTCTTTAACTCAATCTTACCAGGTAAGATTAGAAACAAACTTTTGTGAAAACCTCATGTTTTATTTTTGATTTTCTTTTCTCATATTTGAAGGCGAGAGATGTGTTATTGCTGTTTGTTGACCAGTCATGTGTTTTTGGCAGGGGTGCTGGTCCTCTTCCTGGGATTCTTTGCCTTCCTCCACTGTTGGCTCAATGCTTTTGCTGAGATGCTTCGGTTTGCCGACAGAATGTTTTACAAGGTACTTGTTTGACCCTCGTTTTAAAATTTGGACTAAATCTTCTTTGTGCTCAGTGTTTGACTCGTGTGATTTTGACTACACGTTACAGGATTGGTGGAATTCGACCTCTTTTGCCAATTACTATCGCACTTGGAATGTAGTTGTCCATGATTGGCTGTACTACTACGTTTACCGGGACTTCCTGTGGGTAAGTGGCTCTTCTGTTGATGCAGCAGAGACTGTAAAAGCACACAATTGTAAAAATGCACCAGCAGTCTTCATAAGTTTGCAGCTTGTTCAAAAATGTCTGAAATAAATTAATGCTAATGTAAGTGGAGTCAGTAATTTACTGAGTTTATTTAGCAGAGATGGAAAGGACACTGTACTCATAAATATACATGGATTAGTGTGTAATTATGTCTTCCAATAAACTGATGCATTCTCATAAACTGTCAGTTAATGTATTAAAAGTGCATAATGGTGGATTTGTGGTTTGTGGAAGCTGCCATGTTCCCTCACAGTATTTGAATACAATGGTTGGGAAAGACGTCTCCCTTCTGAATAATCGTGTTTTACATATGCGGTTAGAGGATGGCCACATGCATAAAAGTCTCTGGCGTTTGTGTGCCATGGATGTAAATTCATGTACGCACCTTCAGACATCATATCTGTGGCGTTCCCTTCACCAAAGAAACAAAAGCGCGAAGGAAAGAGACGCCACCCACCGGCATATTTTTAAATTGTCAAACAACGGGGAATAAACATGCTTGTTTATTGGTGAAATTTCTTATTGTCAGCAGATTACACATATATTCATCCTGGCTAAACCTCAAGCAGCTGTTTATAGGTAGGGATGGGTACCGACATAAACGGTAGTAACCAGACCGAAAAGCAGCGCACATTTTGGTGCTTTTTTTCCCTGAGATGTCACACACTTTGAATTCCAGCCAATCATTTTACCTTTCCAAGGATAGTAGGCGGGCCCAGGTACGTAGGTTCTTTTAGAGCAGAGCTACAGATTAAAAATGCCCAAGGCGAAGCGGTCAAAAGTCTGGCTGTACTTCACAGCAAAAGATGCAAACTCAGCAGCCAGCAACAAGTGCTTTAAGCTGATGCTGTGCAAAGGAGGTAACTCCTCGAATCTGATGAAATTTGGCACCGTTATCGGATAAAACCTAAACGATACCCATATTTATAGGTTGACATTATGCCAGGTAGTCTTGAGCTAAAGTGTCCTAAAAATCTGACTTTGCCTCTGTTAAACAGTTGGATTGCATTCTGAGTTTATTCACTAACAAAGTCCAGTGACTGACTAAAACATGTTTGTCGAACAGCAATCGTCAGAGCTTATATAAACTCAGACTGCAGTCTGTAATCCAGTGGCATCCAGCAGTGAGAACTTTACACGCTGTACTTTAAAAAACTTTCAAACTTAAAGTGGATTGTGCGTTTTGTTTTTTTAACATTTGTGTTCATGTCTCTGTTTCCAGATCTCTCAGAAGCGCTGCCGACCAGCCGCCATGCTGTTCGTGTTTACAGTGTCTGCAGTGGTTCATGAGTACATTCTTGCAATTTGCTTTGGTTTCTTCTACCCTGTGCTCTTCTGCCTCTTCATGTGCTTTGGAAGTAAGAGACTTTGTCGCCTTTAATAAAAATGATATTACTTGAGTTGTACTGCATCAGATGATTGTGGTATCATGTCTGGGTCACGTAAACCCAGTCAAGTTAAATCTGTATGTCAGTTTTTCATTATCTTCTCTCTTTGTCCTCTCACAGTGATGTTCAACTTCATTTTGCATGACAAAAGGAAAGGCCCCATCTGGAACATAATCATGTGGACGTCCCTGTTCCTGGGTCAGGGAGTCATTATCTGTCTGTACTCTCAGGAGTGGTATGCCCAGCGCTACTGTCCCCTGAAGGAGGTACTGCTTATAAAAATCACATGATGTATATTCTTTCCAAAGATGCAGTGAAATTCAGTTATTCAGAGTGAGAGTAGACACAAATTCAGCTTTTAATTGTTATTTTTGTTCCAGCCTTCCTTTTTTGAGCTACTGAAGCCTCGCTCTTGGAGCTGTGAGAGGCCTGATGACAGACTCTGATGGGCTGTGACCTACAGCTGAGCTGCTGGGACGACGATTATTGCTGATCAGTATAAATGAGACCAGCCTGTCTGCTACTGTCACAACTTCTGGACTTTGTTTTATTTAAGGTTCATAGTTTATTTGAATGTATGGAAAAAGTCTCTGCCAAAAAAAAGCCAGCAAAGTTATAATGATGCCTTATTTGTTTTAAGTTATCAACTCCAAAACAAAATCATCGTTCACACAACAGAACACGTGGACTCTTATTTTTATTCGTTCCTTAATCTTCTGACGTTTCCATATTCCCCTTTGCCTCGATAAACTGTGAAATCACTCCTTGTGCCATTATGAATGTGGCAATAGTGACATAGCAGCTGAATACAAACATTATTCACATATGCAGTAAAGTCTAATATTTAACAAGTGTTTACAGTTGCTACTCTACTGAAGGACAGTCGGTGTCACAGGATCAATGATATCTATTTCAGTGCCAATAAGAGTCAGTTTGAAAAAGACTGCCACTGTTTGCTGTTTTGTATAAAATCTTGATGTTTCAGTCAGTTAAAGAGGAAAACGGTGGGGACATTTCACTCACTAAGAAGTGGACCTGTGCAGAGTTAAACGCACCTAAGCTCCACATTTCCCGTTTTTCTGTTGATTTCCATGTATCAAGACACAAGTTGGAAGCAGGACATGCAATAATTGTATTTATACATAAAATTGTAGTTATAATCTAAAAATTTTGATCATGCACCGAATGTAAAGTGTGAAAGCGGAGCTTTATGGATCTACTAATATTGTGTGACTGGTGGATGTATTAATGATTAAGTTAAACAGGTTTGAACATACAATAACTGTCACTGAGGATAGTTAAGTGATGTGTTTTGTTCCGTGTTGCACAGTGATTTCAGAAATGTCTACTTCTGTAAAACTTGCAGTTGGCTGCTAAAATGTTTTAACACTGAGGTTGGAAGGACACTTGATCAGCACTAAGGGCTAAAACATTGTTATTTAAAGTGCACTGTTATGCATTTTGTTCAAGCCATTTCAGGTTAGTCAGACTTGGTTTCTGCTTTTAATTTTGAATGGGTTTCAGGCACTATTTGCATTATTTTGAATCAGCGGTCGTTACACATTGAAATGCATGATGACTGTGTTTATTTGTATGAATGAGGCCTGCCATACAAAGTTAAACCAGCAATAGAATGTGCTCTTCTAAAAAGTAAGTGACCACAAGGTGGCACTGTTTTAAAGCGTTTATTTTTAATCTCTGCACATTTTAGCGAGAGATTTCCAGATTTCTTTTCCAAAATAATCAAATATAATCACAAGCAAACTGTTGTTAATATGCACAGATAACGCAGACATTTTCAGGAAGCTTTCACACAGCTTCATCCCTTTACGATTTTATGAATAAATAGAATATTTATTACAGTGAAAGGTCAAATTGTATAAATCCTGTTTATTTGCATAAGAGGTTTATTTTCGGGGACCAGAGCTTTTCCTACTTACTGTGGTGTTTGTGTTCATTGTTATGTCTTCTGGCATTGAATCGACATGGGTATCGTGTCACGTGACATTTTTATGAATCATGTCTATCTTTGGATTGTAGACAAAGTTTTGATTCATTCTTTGCGCATCATGTACAAACTGAAGAATTTAAATAAAATGAAAGTATTTTATTTACACATTTTATTCAAGTGTATGTAATAGCCCATGTGGAAAATAAATAATGTCTTTATTGTGTTGATTTACATGTTTAAATTTCAAATACAGGTGTCTACGTTTAAATAACCTCTTGAAATCTGAAGAATATATGAAAAGGTATGCTGTTATACGTGTATTGACTTCAGATGTTTGAGCTGTATTTTTTTAATAAAGGAAATATATCCGTTTAATATTGATGAGTACATCGACTATATCATCTTAGTCATATGTTAATTAAACTTGGTAATCACATTCTTTTAAAAGTGGGGAAGAACTTCTAAACTTTTTAGTTTTTCTACATGTCCCCTCCAGCGGTGTAGGTGCGGGTGCAGGGGAACTGTTGGGACCAGGTTGGAGGTGGAGGATCACGCTGACAGTGGATAGTGGATCCAGGCGAACCCCCCGCCTTGTGCAACACACATCTTCTATTCTGCGGTAAAGATGGCGGCGTCAGAGGGGGCGCGCAGCGGCCGCACAACGGCAAAACGATTCTAACTAGCTTCAATTTGACCGAATATAGCCAACCGGGTGTCTTTTATTACTACTCGGATGCCACCCGGAGCAAGGAATTAGAGGCAGTCGCTGTCACACGCCGGGGTTGGGATTTTATTGTTAAAGGCAGGGTGGGTGGGTTTCACTGATAGCAGCTAACGTTAGCTAACGGGCTAGCTAGGCGAGCTAACACGGGCTAGTTTTACTTTAGCCCACTGAAAGAACGGCGGGGAAGGGATTGAGGAAGAGTATTCGGGCCAGGCCGCTCCAGCTTTGGGGGAATGTGAACCAGACGCGCGCAGGGGGGTTTGCTTGCTTCGTCCTCACGCCAAACTACCGGGATGGGACAGCAGGTTGGCCGAGTCGGTGAGGGTACATCGACCGGGCTCCAGCCACCACAGCCCCACGCGCCCCAACCACACCAAGGGAAGGGGAACCGGGGGAGCGGCGTCGGGAGGAGACCCCGGGAACCCGGCAGTAGCACCGGGACACCGCCAGGCAGGACAGCTCCAGTCAATGTGCCCGATCCAGGCATCAATATATTCACGCAGCATTCAGGTAAAGAGAAATAAGTAGCTGTCAACCTACAAGCGGAGATAAAATCTAATTTGGTTTTTTTTTCTTTTCTGCTGATTCGCTAATCGACTCCATGCTATTTGACAACGACGCGTTAGCGGAAATAGCCATGCCATCCAACATTAGCTTTCCATGCCTCATCCATTTTACTGTGTGTTAATTTCGCTATTGTTTGTGTATGCACACAGAAGTCAGTTATTTACTGAATAGTGGTAACAAGATTGCCGTGATTTCACACCAAGTCATTACTTTGTTGGGGCGTATGAATGTGATGCATGTCACCAAATGATCCGAAAAGAGGTGTACTGTTCCTAAAGAGAGGAAGAGTCTTCTGTGCTCGATTCAAGGGGTCATACCCAGAGGTTAACTTGTTTCCTCCAAGGCCCCTCTATGTGATACCCGGTTTGGAAACACTGATTCTTGCCTCCAGTGGTTGACTAACAATTCCACTCCATTAACTCACAATAGAAACCACCTCAGGCTCACATTACAGCACCTAGTGGGTTTCACATGCTCGCTTCTATCCTCTGTCTACTGTTACAACAGGCTCAGCAAGATGACTGCTCAGATTGATCTAATGGGAAACGTGTCAATTATTTAAGTGATCTTCTGTGATTATATGTTGACACCGAGGAAACATCAAGGTTTAAGGCTATTCCTTTCTTGTTATACTGTTTTTGTCATGTCTGTCCTCAAGATCAGATAATACATAAGGTAACTCATGATTTAAAAAAAAAAGAAAAAAAAAGGCAATGTGGGTTTGGGCCCCACAAAAAACAGAGGAGGTGCTACCCGTGTTTCAGCTTCAAAGCAGTGTATTCAAGTTGATATCTGCTTGCAGATCTTCAGTATCTTTCTCTTTTGAGTCATGGAGAGTCGGCGCGCCTTCTTCCTCAAAGCCCTCTCAGCTGGTTGCTTAATGAGACTTCTGGGGTTATAAGTAATGGAGGCTATAGCATATCCATTAGGTTTGCATGATCTCATATTCATTATAATGCATTTTATTCTCAAAGAGCTTCTCCTAATTGTTTGCTCACACATCTTGATTGAACACTCTGCTCTGAACGTAACCTCGGTCAAAAGTTTGATGTGTACATGCTGCTGTCTTGGTTTCTCATTCGTTTGTGCCCTTGAATGAATGTTTACGTCACACATGCCGCATATATGTAGAACTGCTGGCATAACTCGCCTAGTTTTTTCCACTGATGTCCCAGACCAAACGCCCTCCCATCACTGCAGTGAGCAAGGACACATGGAAGGTGCAACCTTTTGGGAATGGAAAGCATTTTTAGTTCCTGGCTCTCACATCTCAAAAGTAACAGTCCTCAGCTTGAAGTGCATACACAGACAGGCAGACCCACTAAGTGCAACACCGCTCACTGTCGGCACTGTTCTGTTTTCTCCAGTGTCGGGGCAGGAGAGTAGCCTTTTTATAGCATCCAGGATGCAGTCACACAGCCACTCTGCAGAGAGACTGCTACTCTTCAAAGCACACAATAATAGAACAAAGACTCTTAAGTGAGGAAGCTTGGAACTGTGCTCTCAGTCTTTCACTGAATATAAAACTGCCTCTTTGCTGGTAGTCTATTCATGCGATAATGATATAGCATTATCTTACATTTTAAAGGAAGCTCTTTTGATTATTAGGAAGTAATATCTCATTGTTTAGGCTAAAACAAAAGTGGTTGCTAGTTTGTAAATAGCATTAGCAAATCCAATATATTTGCACTTTAAAAGCTGAAATTTGTGTCACTGTTGCAGTTTTAGTATGACCAAAAGCCACAAAGCAACTTGTTGTTTTTGCATAATGTTTTGTGAGGTATGGAAGCTCCTTCAGTTCATATTGTTTATCATTATTTTGTGAGAAAACAAATACATTTTAAGTCAGTTATATAGTTTGAGATTGCTTATCTGTTCACTTGGACATCAAAGTTGAGATGCGTTTGATTGATCCTATGTGGGAAAATTCCGGTTCCATTGCAGCAAAATTAAATGTTAATATATTGTGTGAGTCAACCAAGTAGGTGAGGTTTTTCTTTTTTGCAAAATTACTCTTTGATGTACAGTAATGTGCAAAAAACTTGAGTCAGGCTTAATTTATTTATATTTTGTTTCCAAGCAGCCAGATGTTCTTGTCATTTATGGGGTTTTTTTTGTTTTAAGTGTTGTTGAGCAATAGTGCTCCAGGCCTTCTGAAGGTTTTTTCCTAAAGAACTTTTCTTTGGAAGTTGGCTGCCTTGTCACTCATATTCAGTACAGTCCTAAGAATTTAGAGAGAGAGGTTTTTGTTTGTAAAGCTGCTTAACACTGTGCTATGAGTCATTCAGGAATACGAGGTGCCTAACCCATAGGTACACATAAGAAATAACTTGTTCTTTAATAAAGAACCAATTTTAAATTGTATGTTTTGGCAGCCTGTTGTAAAAACAACCCCGTTTCTGTAGTTGAGTCTATGAAAAATGCCAATGATAAAACAGTTTGACAGACATAAAATTGCATTTTTGCACTGACAAGGTGATTCCTAAAGAACTGTTGGGATATCTTAACATGGTGTGGATGTGGTGGTCGGGGAGGGGGGGGTTACAGTCAGTACTGCATGGTGTATCAAACCCCATCTAGAAAGCATCTGACTGGTAAGACCTTCATTATTTAGCATAACAGTGTACTCAAACACACTGCCAGTGCAATAAAAGCACACCTGGTTAGAAAAACACATTATCAGGAAACACTATCAGTCATGGATTGGCCTCCTCAGAGCGCACACCACAACATTACTGAAGCATTGTGGGATCGTGTTTACAAAGAACTGAACAAAAGTGAGCCAGCATTCAAAGAATAGGTTTGAATATCCTTCAAGAAGCCAGCAAAACTATTCCTGAAAGCTGCTTAAAGTAATTACAGGAACGCTTGCATAACAGACTTCAAGTTGTGTTGAAGAATAAAGGTGGTCATATGAAATACTGACTCTTAAGGTTGTTGGAACTGTATAAAATCTGTTTTTGACATATATCACATTTCCATGTATATTTGTAGGTTTCAATAAACCAGTGTATCCGCTTTGCCATTTTCATAGGATAATGTAAAAATGGCAGGTGTAAGATCTTTTGCACAGTACTGTAATGTTTATGTATGGCTTGCCAGTCGCACCAGCAGGACTCATGGCGGGTAGTAACATGGTGTGCTATCTCCTACAGCGTGGAGACCACAAGAGAGGGCATCTGAAAGTTTACTGAGTGACCTACACACCCCTATAGAAGTCTGATTAGCCTAGCAGCAGACACATTAGCCCAACAGCAAACATCTATACTGGATATACCCCAGAGGAATGTGTGTTTACCCTCAATTCCCAGATTGGAAGTTTGTTCTCCATCGCTTTGTTGTTGTACTCCAACACAACAGCCTCAGCATCAGTTCCAGTCGGTGCACGTCCACTAAGAGTGTCAGCAGTCATTGCACTCCTGAGATATGTATTTAAGTGTCGAACAGCTGAAGGAGCGCTTAGCACTGTTAGTGGATATGGGCAGATGTCATAAATGTAGGCCTCCATAGTTCAAGGTCCACAGCATAATGTTAGCAGTACTAACTATGCAGACTCTCAAAAAGTCCTAAATGTTTAGGATGTTTTCAGTATTCAAAAATGTCTAAAATGACACGTTTGGTGATTTCTCAGCTGCTTATTTGCTTGCTAACGCACAAAAAAAGGACAAAAACAAAAACTCCAACGATGCCAGGCCGGCAATTAAGCATCACAAAGTTTGACCAGGCAGTGACCCTGTATCCACTGACATTAACCCCAATTATCAGCTTTAATATGTATTTCCATCACAGCATTAGTGAGAGTATGCAGCCCAAAAAAACCAAAACATCGTAAACACAACCGTTTAAAAATCCTAAAATACAGATTTTTATTTTTTTAACTAATTGAAAAAAGTTTTTTAAATGTATGCATTACTGGTTACACATCTGTGGGATTATGGCTGTTGACACCACTGAAAGCTACAAGTTGCATTAATCCTGCTTCTACATAACAAACTTTATAACAGACTAGCATACTTCTTGGGTTTAATGATGCCTTCTTGAGATGTAATTGAAAGGTGCCAGTCTATGAGGAATGCATGTTTGTCTGCTGAACTCATGCTTCTGTGTTGCTGCCTGTCTTTCTCGTGTCAGAGGGTATTACACGAGCACATGCTTTCTAGAGTTTTTATCAGTATGCCGCATTTGTCGTTTTAGGGTGACAAATGAGGCCGGGCCTGTTGGTGTAAATTGGCTGTCGATATGCTTGGCTCAAGGACTCTGTTTTCGCTCTGAGACATCTGTAAATTGCAGCTTTGGGCAGGCTTTCTCTTTAGTGAATTTAAAAAAAGGTGACTCTGCCCTTGTCCCCTGCTGAAGGTTTCCTCAGTTCAATTCTAATGTGGCATCATTGTCTACAAATAAAACCCTGGGAGAAAGACAAGCCGGCTTTAAAAACGCTCAGCTGAACGAGGAGCAGACTGCCTCTGTGCTGATGCAAAGAAAGCTGGTCAAACAGTCGCCTCTCTGGGTTATTGGTTCAGTTGCAGTATTGGTGAATCAGTGGCTGCAACATATTGATGGTCTCCCTCTTCAGCACTGTCAGGAGTTCAGAGATGTCATGTCTGCAGTGGGTTCATCTGATACACTGCAGTGAGGGGAGTGTCCTGTGCTCTTGTAGAAGAGCAAATGTGCTGATAAACTGTGAATAGAATTTCTGATTCAAGGTTGTGCTGCAGTTTGTCACCCTTCACAACACCTTTATATAAGATAACCTACATTTAAAGGTGTAAAGAAAACCCACACTCCTTCTGAAAGGTTTATAAATTCAACAAAATAACAGTCTGATCTATTTTTACTCTAAACAGATCAGAGAAACTGGGACAGATCAGTAGATTGGATTTTTTTTCCTCTTAAACTGTAGTACTGATGATGCACATGGAGCCAGCTCTATCTACAATACAGTACTGGTAAATCTGCCCAGAGGAGATGTGAGATTTCTGGATCCAGGATTCAAGGACGTAAGCTGATTTGCATCACGGGTGAAATTAGATTAGAGGCAGATCTGCTTTTCTGTGGACTCTATGTGCTAAAACTCCCAACAACCAGGATAAGTCTTGCAGCAGCCAGTGAAGTATCCTGAGATGGCTGTTTCACACACCTCAGTGGCTATGGGGAGGATTTGAATTCCCTTTCTGAGATAATATCTTGGAGTAAAGATAATATGTTGATAAAAGAAGTCCTAATGACTCCCATTAACCACTAGGAGGAGCCATGACCACACCTCCTCTGGGTGAGAAATTTGGGTAAAACCGATGAGTCTGATTGTATTAAGTGCAATACAGTGGGTGCTGCACAGAAGCAAAGTCTTTCTGTGCAGATAATTTTAACACTGATAAATATGACTTATGCCTGAAGATTACATGCACCGTTGTGCACTCTCGAATGGTTGTGTGTTAAATAATTTATGTTGGTCTGTGCTCTCCTCATGCCAAAGCTGCTCTGTACTGCAAACGACTGAAACCTCTCGGTCAAGCAGATCGATAATTTGCTCCTAGCCCAAACTTCTGCTGAATCCTGGATGTGGAGACGGGCCTCGATCCCAAATCAGTCTAAGAAGAGTAAAATGTCTGTTAAATGTTAGTGCTTTGCGATGAACAAATGTTACCATGCAGGAAAGAATTCAGTTAACTGAGTGTCAGCTATGACATTTGATAAAACAGAAGAAATAACAAAGTAGAGATTGGGGAAAAGGCAGCTCTTTTCTAAAGTCTTTGGTTTGCTCGCTCTTCAACTCCCAGTTGCAGCCTTAAGCCTTTGCATCTGCTACCAGTTGGTGTTGTAGTTCCCAAAACCGCAATCCTAGTTTTTATTCCTTGGCCTCAACTCTCTGTGGCTTTTATCATTAAAGGGTGAGGATTAATCAGAACAGCGAGTGATTGGCTGTGCAGATGGTAAAGTCATCTCCCTCATCTGTCAGCTTAAAAACACCAAATGTTTTAAACTTTGTAGGACGATCTAACCAAATTGTTGAAGTGGCTCCCAGTGAAATCAGTTTTCACTGTTAAACTGCAATGGTGTAGCACTGGATATGGCTTACGAGCCAAACCCCTTAAACGCTGATTCGCTTAGTCCTCTGCTGCTGGCATTATCATCGCTTCTTAGAATGAGCCCCCTACTGCTGGCATTATCGTTGCTGCTTATCTCCTCAGCTGCAGGCTGGAGACTTGGCTAGAAATACACACTTGCACATGCTTACTGTAAGCAGTTGCACACTTGTATTTATGTGCTCGTACACTCTTTCGTCCTTTCCATCCTTGCTAGTGAAGGTGTATTGTGGTGAAGCTCTTACTGCGGATTATGAGGTGCGTCCTTCTCTTTAAGCGTAGTTGCCCACCAGCTGACCGGTCTGTGTGCCTCATGGCACTGCTGTGCTCCAATATCCTGTGTGATACATTTGATTACTCTTAGAGTTCAGAAGTGCAAGAGGTTTTGTAAACATTGCTCTCAGAGATTTGATCTGTTAAGGATTGTAGGCTTAATTTTACATAATTATACTGCAGTAAATAATGTTAAATAGATAATTAGATTATGTTTAAACCAAGTAGAGAAACAATCTAATCAAGCAGTAAGCTGACAGGGCATTTACATTAAATTTAAACGCTCTAGTGGGTCAGTTTTGCAGCCAGGGGCATTTCCACTATATTGTGAATATGCATATAATGTGATATCCCCCCCCCCCCCCCTTGGCTCCAGTTGTTTCTTTAAAATGACTCAGGGTAAAGCAGATTAAACCCACACCCTAGCACAGCTTAACCACACCATACACCGATTAGCCGTTCAGACATGAAGATTAGTCACCGGGTCCTTTTGTAAACACTCGCTGCAAAAACTGAAGACAAACACAGCGATGGTAGCGAGGAGAGTGTACCCTCAGGCTTTGGAAAGTTCTGTCCTGGTGGTCACACCTCTTTACCTGAAGGACGCTGTCAAAATAAACACCTTGGTCTGAAGTTTTGTTCATCTGCATATGTAAGAAATTAATATTTTAATCCCTGCAGTCTGAGGGATTATTTTGTGTAATAATATGTATTTATTTTAGTGTAATGAGCATCGATTGGTGATGACTGGTCAGTTTAGCATCATATGGCCCTCTTCTTCCCTGCTGTCACATTACAGTAGCAATTAGCACTGTTGCCAGCACACCTAGAGGGAAGCACTCATACTGGGGTGACTGTAGCTCAAGCGTGAGAGCAGGTCATCTACTGATCGGAAGGTTGGTGGTTCGATTCCTGGCTTCCCCTAGTCTGTATGCCAATTATCCTTGGGCAAGATACGGACCCCAAATTGCTCTCCGATGTGTGAATGTTAGCTAGAAAGCACTTAGAAAAATGTGCTTGTGCACAAGTGAATGCACAAGTTGTATAAAGTGCTTTGAGTGCTCGGAAGACTAGAAAACGCTATATAAGAACCAGTCCGTTTACCATTTACAACTCATTATTAACCCATAACGCGAGAGACTGGTCGAGGCATCAATTAAGGCTCCATTCCTGAATGATCCAACTTAGGCCTGTCCTGATGTTCCACTCCCTTATTGGTGTGTTTGATGTAGCCATGGCGCTCTACATGGGCATGTAATGGATGAATAGACGAGAGGCGCTTCCAACAGGGGCCTGTAAGTGCATGTGTTAGTGTTTACTCAGAGGGGTTTGCAACACCGTTGAGGGTGATGTAACTCTGCCGGTAGTCACAAGAATGAGCTGTATGCATAAGAGCATAGATGCATCATGTATGTGATTGTTAGGCGTATATGTCAGCAATGGAGCCATAGCTGATGGACTGAGCGACTGTTTCAGCAAGCAGAAGCTCCATGTTTCCATTTTATCAAGTGCAAGGGCATTTCAGGGAATTCATTCCTGAGCCAACACACACACACACACACACACACACACGTGATATGTCATTAATGAGGCTATTGTCCTTTGTCTTGTCCACATGAACAGCAACTGATTCTCTCCTATTTCTGTGGATACTGTTGACTGTTCCACAAAGTACAGATGGATTTCTCAGTGTTGTTGATGTCTCAAAAACAGATTAATTTACTTACATAATGTTTGCCTTTTCTTTTATATTTTTTCAGTATTCAGATTTTTTTTTTTTGGGGGGGGGGTTCAAACAGCACTTTTTAAGTAGTGTGTAATGTACTAAAGCATTAAATAAATTGTTTGCCATGTGGCCAAAAATACCAAGAAATTGCATAAAGCTCTAGGTATCTAAAGTAAAGCAAAGGCTCCTTGCTTTACACACTTGGTTATGACCTCAAAATTCATTTAACAGTGACTGTTTCCATATAATGTATGGCTCAATGGTGATTTAAATAGTTTTGTTACTGAAATACATGAATTTAAAAAAACGTATTCCATCAATTTCATTTGAAACCACTTCAAGTCTAAATTGTTATTTTATTCAAAACTATGTTACTTGAAGGATGTTTCTTTTAGGGCTGGGCGATATGGCCTAAAATCCATATCGCGGTATAATTTGAAGCATGTGCAGTAACGATATATATCGCGATATATTCTTTTTTTCTGTATAACGTATTTTCCACACTATAAGGCACACTTAAAATCCTTTAATTGTCTCAAAAATCGAGAATGTGCCTTATGTATGAATTCTGGTTGTACTTACTGACCTCAAACCGATTTTGGCTGCAGAAATCTGTTAAAAATGTTTTAGTACAACTTTAGTAAGCTGCACTGCTTGATGGATTGTCAGAGCATTACGGCTGCCGTAGTGAGGAGCTTCGCGGAGTAATCTGGGTCCAAAACTCTGCTTCAGGTCCCAAATTCAAACGAACACCGAGAGTTAAAAATGGTCTAAATTCTTTAATCTTTAATAAAATCATCAGTGTTGCTGCTTTACCAGGTGTAACAATTAAGTTTAACATCCAGGCATCCATGAAAACAGAATTTATTAAATTTAACGGAGTTAGAAGTTAGCAGGAAGTTAGCTCGCTAGCTTCCACCTAAACATTTCATAGCATGTTCTGACTGAGATTTTTGAAACTAATTCAAACGTACAGCTCTGCTGCCACTTCCAACATAAATGAAGACAGAAAACTAAACAGCAGTGGCGTTTGCAGGGTTACTTGTGCTACGTGATTGCTAGCGACACAGCTATCTTAGCATAACATTAGCACAGTGAAGCTGGAGGATGAACGCCAACTTTTTTCCACTTGATAAAAGTTAACGTGAGGGATTCTGGTGGTCAGGGACAAATGCAATCGCATAGCAGGATGCTGTACACGGGCCAAACTTCAGTCAGGAGAACAACTGAGATCATTCATCCACAATACCAGGTTAGTCATTAATATACTGCAACAACATGGGAATAGAGAGAGAATTCAACATTAATGAATCAATGTTACGGAAGTGGAGGAAGCGCAGTTTTTGGCTTTCCCCATATTTCAACAGTGCTTCATCTTTTTGCTATGACTGTCGCCCAGCATAATTAGCAGATGATAATGGTTGTAGCCGCTGCGATGCTTTCGACCAAAACAGGCGCAGCTTGATGACGTCATCGACATGCGATAGAGCGGCATAGTCAAAATCTCTATCGTTGGCCAAATTTATATCGTTTCTATCGTATATCGTTTCTATCGCCCACCCCTAGTTTCTTTATTACATACTGTAGCCAGTACACAGTGTGAGCAGTATTTCGTGTCCTTGGCTTCATGTTACAAATGTGCCAAGTAGTTGTTTTATCAGTTACTAATAGTTTCCTCAGGCATTTTCTTGTTTTGTCAGTTAGAAGTCCGAAACCAGAAGCAGACGATCTAAACCTAAATAACAAACCAATGTTTAAAATTGTGAACTCGTTTTTCATAGAGTTACTGTAGAGTGAGACAAAGTACTGTAGACGTGCTTTCTGCTGTGTAGCAAGACCTTTAGGATAAGAGTGCTGGTAGGGCCCATGCCTTCCTCCTGCTGACTGTATATCCACTGGACAGTGATCTAGTCACACTGTACTAGGGAGCTGACATGTTTATTATCTGAGTTTCTCACCTGAATGGTAATGTCAATAAAAATTCAGCTTAGCGGTGCACACCTGAGACAATTCGAGTGTTCTAAATTTTGCTTAAAACTCGTACAATTAAACAGCATCAGACATGTTGTGGATTTCCTATTTGATCCAGATGTTTAAAAGTAGACATCGTAATGTGCTGTACAGAATGTAAAGCCACATGTCCAGGACATTTGTGAAAGGCTTTTTCTTGACTTCAAACTCTCCATGAATGTCTTAGAAAGTCTCCTCTAATTCTGAAAAACATCATAAACTCTTGCGAGATTTGAGGTTGAATTATGAAGAACTGGATAATCGTCATTGAATATGAAAGGATAATTGGTGGTGCCAGGTTATAGCATGCATTTCAGCCCCCAGGTCTGTCATTTCCAGGATTATGGAGTGAATACAGTGCAGGATCTGATCAGGCTTGTCAGGCTCACATAACGTCTTGTGTAAGCGGGTCTCATCCGCAGTATTGTATGAGGGTTTTGTTCACACTTCCGGCATTCAGCCAGCCGTTTATCATCACACCGTCCTCACTGTGACGACGGTGTGATGTCGTCTTGGAGGTGAGCTTCCCTCCCTCCAAGACATCTACAGGAAGCGGTGCCTGAGGAAAGCGGGGAGGATCATCAAGGACTCCAGTCACCCCAGCCATAAACTGTTCAGACTGCTTCCATCAGGAAGGAGGTTCTGCAGCATCCGGTCCCGTACCAGCAGACTGAGAGACAGCTTCTTCCATCAGG
Source organism: Copadichromis virginalis (assembly GCF_057382275.1). NCBI lineage: Eukaryota > Metazoa > Chordata > Actinopteri > Cichliformes > Cichlidae > Copadichromis > Copadichromis virginalis. The sequence goes on from NC_140639.1 coordinate 2,508,285, forward strand.
CCATCAGACTGCTGAACACGTCATAGACACCTCAGCTTCACTACTGGAACTTTAACATTATGCACTCCACACTGTATATAAATGCCACTTGTTTTGCACATATTCAACTCTGTATATTTTATATATTTTATTATTATTATTATTATTTATTTATTTTTTTTAATTTTTTTTAACTATTTAATTTGTAAAAATGTGCATACACACACACACACACACACACACACACACACACACACACACACACACGTAGGAAAATATTTAGTATACACATCCAGAAATGCATACACTATTATATATTGTACATATATTTATTAGTTTCAGGTTGGCCATTCTTGTATTTTGCTCGTTTGTGTTGTTGTGTTTGCACATCTCTGTTGCTTGTGGGGCTCGCACACAAGAATTTCACTCGCATGTGCTGTGCCAGTGTGCCTGCACATGTGATGTGACAATAAAAGTGATTTGATTTGATTTGATTTGACTGTGTGCTTTGCAGAGTTATTCCTGGATGTCATGCTGCCATGTTTTGTTTTGCAGCAGCTGAAAATACCACCTGACCTCACTGGTCACGGGCTTAAGATACAATCAGCATTGTTTTTGATTAGGGTGTGCAGAAGATATTACTGTGTTGTTTACTACTCCCCACAAGGTGCTTGGCTGGTAAAGTGACCTCTTTATAGACACTTGTAGGCGCAAACATTCAAACAGCTGTTGAGGCATCCAGGGGAAGGGTGTCATCGCTGATATGTGAGTATGTGTGCTCCTGGTACAAGGGTCACCTCTGTCGCAGCTGTCTTGGGGGTGCAGGCTTGCTATACCCCACAGACACAAACACCCGCTCTCCAGCATTCAGCACAAAGCCATAGTTTCTTCAGTGCGCACATGTGTTGCACATCACAGCAGACGCACTCACTGAGGCACCCGGACGGGCACACGACGTACCCGCGCTGGCCAACTGCTCGCTCAGTCAAACATTTCAGCATACGAGGCCAAGAGCATTTTGCCTGACTGAAGTATTTCATCATTTAATGTGATCGGGTTGAGGCCTTGGAATAATTAGTGATGGAGTTTCTTTCTCTTGTAACTAGAATTGAGATTTCTCAGATTGAGACCTTTTGAGAAATGGCATTGTGTCCCTTTTTCATTTAGACATTCCTGGGAAGCGCAATCTGATACATAGATATGTAAGAGGAGCAGCTCTGACAGTTGGCTTAGCCTGACTACAGCAGTTGGAGCCATGATCGTTTATGCACATGCATCAGAAGAAAAGTGTGGGTCAATAGGACCTCTCCCCCCTAGAGGAACAAGACCGGCCATCTGCTGTTGGCCACAGCTCTCACACACTCCCCAAGCACACATACACGCACATATGGACACGTCCTTCCTCACTGCCATATACCCTGCCCTACCCCCAAACCTCTGTATATGCATGGCCCCCAACCACATGTCTTTTTTGCGCTCACTCTCTCTCTCTCTCTGCCACTTTTTGCCGTCTTTCAGAGTGGGTTCAGGCTCCAAACATCAGTCATGGGTGTCTGTGTTCTCCAGATGGACTCTGGAAATCTTGACTCCCTTAGGCCACATCAAAGCTAGTGGGTAGATTTCAGCAGGAGGCTGGTATTCACTACGGTAATAACAGAAGTTGGGGTGGCTTAAGTCAAAGACTACATCGGTAAATAATTTGGCTGGAGATGCCTTTGTGTCTCTCTCTCGCTCTCCGATTGCTGTGTGTACAATCTTCGTACTCCACAGTGAAGGCGATGACTTGGAGAACTGTCCTGAGCTCCTCAGTCATTTTTTTGCCAGAGTAATGTGCTCCTCAGTCTCCATTGTCTGAGACACAGTTGGATGTTTTTTTAAAAACAGTTTGGAGTCACAGTGAATGAAGAGAAACTGCGTTTTTGTGGATACTGAGGCTTTTTGCCATCCAACCCAAAGCAGAAGATGTACTGGGAACTGTGGCTGAGTCAGGTCACAGCTAGTGCTGCGTTGCAGTGCATGCTGGTCCGGAACAAAGGTGGGCAAGTGTTGAATATAGATACTGGAAAGAACAGACAATATACAGCTGCATTGTTTGAGACAAGATTTCGGTTGTGTTTACAGCCTTTGCTATGAAAGCAGAGAGCTTTTCCCATGTAGACTGTGTACCTGCCAAATTATGAAGGCTAAGAAAGGGGGAAAAAAGATCATTTCTTGATGAATTTCTGCCAGCTTTGTGTGTCTGTGATTAAAACATAATTGCCACTCAGTGTTTTAAATTTGACTGGACTGCTCTGGTGGAAACGCAGCGTTTTAACATGGTTTAACTAGATAAAGCTTTTTCCTTAATCTCTCAGGCTTAATTAAAATATAGTTTTTCATCAGAACCTCGTCTACCAAAAGAATTGTGAACGTCTGGGCTGTCTGTGATTGTTCTCCCATTTGCTGGTTTTAGAGTTCAGTTTTACAGCCAATATCATGTTTTTTTTATTCTAGGTTTTGTGTTTGTAGCATGACAGCAGTTGTGTTTTTGTTAGTTTTGCAGACTGCTGATATTAGAAATAAAGAGCAAATCTGTTACTCGTAGGAATTTATCATTGTTGCATCAGACGCATCAGGCAAGAATTTAGATGGTCTCTTAAAAACTTGAGTCCCTTTTGTACTTCCTGTGTAATGAGGTTGACTGGGATCTTCCAGGAATCATGACGCTATGGTGATGATTGGACAGTAGATGGTGCGTGTTGTGTCATCTTGAACATAACCTGCATGTCTGTGGTCTCAGTGGCAGTGCTGTTGCATGGCAGGATGGTCTGTTTCAGTAAGTAGTTCAAAACGACCTCTAAGTGCCAACACCGAGTCGGTTCAAACGATGGTTTAACAGGACAGTCTGTTTGACAGTCAAAGTGACTTTAGTGACGCTGATCCCAGAGGAGGAAATCTGCTATGAATCAGCTAGTTTCTTTGTTAAACATTTGCCTGTACATGTATGTGGTAGCGAGAGGTGACATCATGTGTTATATCACTTCCATTTATTCTGCTGCCATCATTTTGGGGTTTTGTATTGTTTTGTTTATAAACATAAATCAGTAGTGAAATCCTATACGTTTGGAAACTACAGCCTCCAGAATAAACTCATCTCACTCTGAATATGACTCAGAGTTTAGGGTTATTGCTTTCAGTTACAGTCTGTGTATGTTTGAGAAAGCAATGCTTTTCTCACTAATTAAAATGTAAAATAACATTCTACAAGCATATTACATGGATTAGGCGTTGTTCTTATTTAACAAGCACATTGTATATGTTTAAAGATGAACTATACAATCGGGGGTTACTCGATCACTTTTGGCACACGACTTCCATCCTCTTTATGGCAAAAACATGCATGTAGCAGCTTCTCTGTTTGTTTTCAGTTTCTTGTACTGATGTGACTTTTCTTTATCCTGCTTCCCTTCATTCCCAATCCTCTCCCACTCTTTAACCAGCTGTCCAGACATGCAGCAATGTTGGGAGCAGCTGTAGAGCATGTACGTGTTAGCTACATTTCTGTGTGTATGTCATTCAGCCCTTCTTTATGTGCTTTCCCCTCCCTTTGGTTTAATAGCTCCTCCTCTTTTTTTCCCTTCATAAATACAAATGCAAAGACACTCCCATCTCAGATTGTACCTGGCCCACAGCAGGCCTGTTTGTGTAGCTAGAGATAGGTGAGTTAAGGAGAGTTGGCCGAGTGAAGAGATGCTTCTGAGGTGCCTGCAAGCAAGCAGCAGTTTTGAAGATGAGTGGGCTGCTTTGAGTGGCCATAAACTCCGCACAGGTTTCAGACTGGGGACTCGACCTCGAAAGACAGGTAGACGGGCAGCAGGACGGGGTCTTAGGATTATGGAAAAACCTTAGGATTTATGGGTCGCAATAAATGCTGCTGTGCTGCTTTTTGTGTTCAGTTTCTGTCAAAGAGGATTGTAAGCTGGCAAAATTCATTGAAGGTGTCAGCCAGCAGTGGAGTTGTGGTCTTGTTGTTCACCTGTGTGAATCAAATCTCTCTGATAATCATAGTAATGTGATGTCTTTTCTTTTGCTTGTCCTTTCTTACCAGAAGCTCTGACAGAGGCGGTGCGCTGGAGCTCCAAGGAGAACCTTCTGGGCGCGACCGAGAGCGACCCTAACCTCTTTGTTGCACTTTATGACTTTGTTGCTAGTGGAGACAACACACTCAGCATCACCAAAGGTAAACCCAAGTCTGAATTTGGAGGGGGGAAAACTGAATAACCTCTTTAGATGGTTCATACTTTCTTACTAACTCTCTCACTGCCACAACCTCTGGTTTCACAAAAACTTCATTCTTTCTGTGCATCATCGCTAAACATTGTTGTCTGGTTACAACTGAGCGCTTGAGCTTTTTTTCCACATCATTGATCATTATACCCACACCTTTCTAAACAGCACGTGTTGCAACAGAGCACAGGGATCAAGTTGGCACCACCTGGAAAGGTGTCGTCCAGTTATTCCAAAGGCATGTTCTGTGTCAACAGAGCTTATCTCATGACATCATCAATAACCTGATCCTCAGACACCCACACATGACCAGCTGAGGTTTTATGAGCTATAGTTTCCACACTGAATAATACCTGAAACACCAGTGATGCTCATGCTTTGCCATAATTACAAATATCTTATTCGCTCTGCCTCTTAATGCACACACTTTTAGTCCAGACCTCTTTTCTCTCATTCAGCAGCACTTAACCACTCATCCAGTTCTCCCCTGGGCAATAAGCTTAAAATATCCTCGTAATATTTTTCAGACATCCAGGCTTCTGTCACCATCCAGTCTAATGTGTTTAATGTGGCAGCGCGTTAATTATCCATCGTTTTAAGACTTCCATGGCAGCTGCCTGGGATGGAAATGATGTTTAGACCCTGACTCATGGAGTAAATCTGAGATTCCTGCCCACATGCATGCACATGTGCGCTCCCAGGCTCCACTTCTCTCTTGCTGTCTGTCCCACTCTTTGCTCTGTTGCATGGAAAACACCCAGCGGGCCTTTAATGTTGTGTTAATATGAAATCGGCTTGACTGTAATAATAACAGGTGGACGAGCGCAGCAGGCGGACGCCGGTCACAGAAGGGGTCTTAACAGGCCATGTCTGGGGCTAATCATTGTCTCTTCTCTGTGCCAGACCTGACTAGGCTAGGCCAGACCAAAGCCCTGCTTCAGGCACATGTGGCTCCCAGTGTGATGCAGCAAGACAGTCAGTGTTTCCACTCCCACAAAACCTAGGGGCACACAAGGCAGACACAGAGGAGACCAGTGGATTAGTGGGCTGGATATGGATAACCATCTTTGTTTAATGTAGTTCTCCTGATTGCTAGTACACTGTGTTTAGTTTTATGAGCTAGCCCTGTAGCACTGGTTAGTTGCATGTTATATGGCTCTAACACTGCAGCTATTTTAGTTAAGTGTTTATTGGACTGCAGTGCTTAATATGAGCAGCCTATTACAGAATCATTGTATCTGCTATTTCTCAAAGTTTAAACTAACTAATGATAGCCCAACACTATGTTCAATCAACTTTAAGCCTGTGTTTAAAAAATGACCGCAGCAGTGCAGGAGGCATCAGGGTCGTCTTGCAGTAATGTTCCTGTTTTGCCAAAGCAAAGAGTCAGAACAGTCTGTGTGTTTCTATCCTGCAAGCTGTGATAGAAGATAAGCTTTGCAAAATCTTGTTTGTGAGTTTTATAAACTTCTGTCCACTTTCATCTGCTTCTCCATTCGACCTCCTGCTTCCAATTTTATTGCACCAGCAAAGCCCCTCGCTTTATTTTAATGCCCCCTACAGACCAACACAGTCCATCATGACGAAAGATGCTGAAAGGTTAATGGATTAGTGAGTAAACTTGGCGTTTTAGTGGAGGGTGAGTGTAAAAGATGGATAGCCTTAATATCTTCTTCCTTTTATTTTCTTCTACAATCACACCTAACCTACATCTACCCTCGTTTTTTTCCACACTAAGCTATTTTCTTTTCCTAAACCTGTGTCCCACTGGCAAGTCTGATCACCGCTCCTTTCAGTGTTTTCTTGTGCCTCCCTGTTAAAGTATCCAGCACATCAGCCTCTCCGCTCCCTCTCTCGCGCTGACGTCAGAGGCAGACAGAGACAACACACCAAGTCAGTACAGGCCTAGTTTTGCCTGGCCCTCTGTGACAGATATGATGTGCACCCAACCCTTTTATTGTTCCATCGCTTTTGATGTAATTTCACTGAGGGGCGAGTCATGCCCATGAAACCTCTTCTTTCTGTTTGACCTGTTATCCAAGTCTTACAGGAATGTAGTGACTATTTGAACTAGTTGTCTTTCATGTTGTGTAACAAAACAGACAACAAATCAATTAAAACAGGATTGTCTAGATACCGATAAGCTGACTACTCCTTCGTTATAATCGGCACCTTTTAATATGTTTGCACAACCCACTCCTTCTGTGTTCAGGTGAGAAGCTGCGTGTGCTGGGCTACAACCAGAATGGAGAGTGGAGTGAAGTGAGGTCTAAAAACGGTCAGGGATGGGTTCCCTCCAACTACATCACACCGGTCAACAGCCTGGAGAAGCATAGCTGGTACCACGGGCCCGTTTCCCGCAGCGCTGCAGAGTATCTGCTCTCATCACTTATCAATGGCAGTTTTCTGGTGCGAGAAAGCGAGAGCAGCCCCGGACAGCTGTCCATATCTCTGCGCTATGAGGGCAGAGTGTACCACTACCGGATCAACACAGCCACGGATGGAAAGGTAGAAGGATTGGGTTTAAATTATTAAACGGGCTCACTAGAGTGATGTTTTCTGGACAGACTCGGTCTGTTCATAATCTTGACCTTTTTCTTTCTTTTTCATCCTTATCCACCTTCATGCTTCCTCCCCATCAGGTGTACGTAACATCCGAAAGCCGCTTCGCCACTCTGGCCGAGCTGGTCCATCACCACTCCACTGTACCTGATGGTCTGGTCACCACGCTGCACTACCCTGCACCCAAATGTAACAAGCCTACAGTGTACGGTGTGTCACCCATCCATGATAAGTGGGAGATGGAGCGCACAGACATCACCATGAAGCACAAGCTGGGAGGAGGCCAGTATGGGGAGGTGTATGTCGGAGTGTGGAAAAAGTACAACCTCACTGTGGCTGTCAAAACACTAAAGGTGCGTAGAGTTATTTCTACATGTTGACTATTTGTTTATCTGAGATTGCAGCTCTAAAGTGTCACATTTTCATATTTGCAGCTGTGAATTATAGGGCATGACCCAAAAATGATCACAGACCACCACCTGCAGGTGGACAGTGGTATTACATGTGATTAAGCCTATTGTTGCTGCACCATTTCCCATTTCTGTCCAGACCACTGATTTTAACAAAAATGTTTTCTTTTGTTTCTATTTGTGCAATGACAGGAAGACACCATGGAAGTAGAGGAGTTTTTGAAAGAGGCAGCAGTTATGAAAGAGGTTAAACACCCAAACCTCGTTCAGCTGCTGGGTCAGTATTTATGAATGCTGCTAAACCTTTTTTTTTCATTTTGAGGATAACTTTTGATTTTCCGTAATTTTCACGTTTCCTTCAGTATTTATTTTAAACCAGTCTGTCCCCCACAGGTGTGTGTACGTTAGAGCCTCCTTTCTACATTGTGACCGAGTATATGCCACATGGCAACCTACTGGACTACTTGAGAGAGTGTGAACGCGATGAGGTGAATGCTGTTGCGCTGCTATACATGGCAACGCAGATCTCCTCTGCCATGGAGTATCTGGAGAAAAAGAACTTTATACACAGGTAGTGTGTGTGTGTGTGTGTGTGTTTATGCTGCTTCTTTTACGTGTATAATATTTCACTTGTCTTTTTCTAAATGTCCAATTTTGTTGTTTTCTTTACCTCTCAGGGATCTCGCAGCAAGGAACTGCCTGGTCGGTGAGAATCATGTCGTGAAGGTTGCCGATTTCGGCCTGAGCCGGTTGATGACCGGTGACACCTACACCGCCCACGCTGGGGCCAAGTTCCCCATCAAATGGACCGCACCGGAGAGCCTTGCCTACAACACCTTCTCCATCAAGTCTGATGTCTGGGGTGAGCAGTGCAGCTTTTCCAGCATCGTTTTGCCGTCTTGAATTAATTTTCAGTGTGCTCATCTTTGATCCTCTGAACTCGTTTCTCCGACAGCTTTTGGAGTGCTACTTTGGGAAATTGCCACTTATGGCATGTCTCCCTACCCGGGTATCGATTTGTCTCAGGTCTACGATCTCTTGGAGAAAGGCTATCGCATGGAGCAACCTGAGGGATGCCCGCCCAAAGTTTATGAGCTGATGAGGGCATGTGAGTGCATGTTTTTTTTTACCTGACTGTTGCTGCTCCACATTTCAGAGACACGCAGGGAGTGCTCGTCTGTACATGTTTGAATGAAGTGAAACAGCAATTATGTGTAAATTTGCATAACGTCTTTCAAGAAATACAAAAGAGTATAAATAAACCAAAGAAACAAAGATTGACTGCTTGATAACCGATTTGAAGTCGAATGCTATTGTCTCATTGCTTTCATGTATAAAACCTTTCTCGTCTTTGTGTTTGTGTCATGCTGTCAGGCTGGCAGTGGAGCCCGTTGGATCGACCTTCGTTTGCAGAGATCCACCAAGCCTTCGAAACGATGTTTCACGGCTCGAGCATTTCTGAAGGTACAGGAACGTGCAGCTTGTGACATGTAGCCTCTAAACCTTCACTGTGACTCTGAAATACATGCACTGACTTGGCTGATCATGCAAACTGGGTCTTATTTAGCCTACTGACCTTTAGTAACACAGCTTCAGGTAATTCAGTTAAATATGTGAGAGTAGAGAAAGAACAAGTGAACATGTGCAAACAGGAGTTTAACAAACTGGAATCTTCTTTTCACTCTCCTATATTCAGGTTTAATTGGTCAGTAAACGAGCAGCGTGTACTTTGCTGGATTAGAGTAGTAAATGCCTCTCAGCTGAATGCTTTTCTTCTTTGCACATTGCAGAGGTGGCAGAGGAGCTCTGTAAGACAGCATCCTCTGATCACAGCGGGCCGCTGCAGTCTTTCAGTCATGATATGCCCCTGTTGCCTTCCAAATCTCGCCCACTCCACAAGCACACAGAAAACAAGGAAAACATCGAGGGTGGACTGGACGGCCGCACCGACCACTGCACGCACGGTCACTCAGGTACAGCCAGCCGTGCCCATGTCACTACCAACCAGTCGGGTGCCTCACTTTATGATTCTGCAGGTACGTCGGAGGACACTGATTCAGAGAGTCAGCTGCAGCGACGTCTGGCCCGCCGCCTCAAAAGAATGGCCGTCATTTTCCCCGACAGCTGATCGATCACCATCTGACATCTGTCATTCATTTGGCCGACCAGCAGCAAAAGCCTGCATGCATTCATTGGTCAGCATATTTATGTCTAACTGCCTGATCAATTTTTCATAAGCACTTTTTAAGTATGTTTTTTTTTTTTGATCACCCATGAAGCTTGCACACACTAAATAAGCATAAAACCCCACAAACGAGTAAATATTCAACAATGAAATAAAAGGAATACAGAATGAGTGCGCTCTGTGCACGGGGGTTAAAATGACGTTCTCGTCTCTCACGATCACAGAACATCTCGTTTTTAGTCTGTTATCCTCAGACTGTTGTCCTGCCTGAGATTTAACAGCATTACAGCCTCACTCTGCAAGTTTCCTGTACAGCTGTATTTTTTAATTGCATTAAAATCGAATGTTTTCAGCATCCTCAAGTAAAAAGACACCAGCACTCAAACTCCTCTAATACAATAACCTGTCTTTATGTTCAAATAAATAATTGCATCTTCACTGTGACACAGTCATCATCTGATTAACATAAGCTTTTGTTTATTTTCTCTCCTGGTCTATTTGTGCCATTAATATTATTCCTCCAATTAATACTTGATGATACATCAATACTTCACTGTTCACTCACTAATATTAAATGTACATAACGTTGTATCTTATTTTAAGTTATTACTTATTTATTTGCTTTGTGTTGGGTTTTTGTGTGTTTGTCTCGTGTGTAAAATGGTTTGTCAACCCTTCGCCTGCGTGTACCTTTCTTCACCTCCTTATGTGACTGTCAGTTTTGTCTGGACGTGGTCGTACTTCACTAAAACAAGGTGTCAATAAATATTTTGGTTCACTGAAATAAAAATCATTTCCATGTGCTGGGGGGAGGGCGTTGATGCCTCTGTTTACCTGTGTCTGTTAACTAATACAGGAACTAAGTGGAGCAACCACAGGAAGTTAAGTGTAAATGAACTGAAAGAAAACCAAATATGCTTCTATGATAAGTCTTTAGGGCTTTGGTCCAAGAACTTGTGTATTCACCAATAAAGAAAGAAGTGTCAATGAGTTTTTGTTGCACAATAAACAGCAAAACTAAAGTCCACTAAAACCCCATTTTGGTTCGTCACTGGTATCGTGAAAGTGCCCATAAGGAAATAATCAGTGCACAAACATTGAATGAACATCTTGAATCTCAGCATTTCCTCTTTGTTTTATTTTTAAATGTATATGATGTTCCTAAAGATAAGGAACTGTGTGTCTGAGGTTTTATTGCTTTCCTATCTGCTGCTTCACATCACAGGTTTTCTAAATGTAATGAAAAAGCGTTTGCAGCTTCCTCTTTCATTCGTTTCACTTCATCTGCTTGTTTGGTGAAGCTGCCCGGCGTTCTGTGCCGATTTAAAGGTCAGCAGAAGTGTAACACAATTGCAGCTTCCTCTTTGAGCGTAGTGACACAGCAGCTTTCCATGTTAGAGAAGTTGTGCAGTTTCTGTTGTTCAGTCCCTGAAGTGTGTTCATTATCTTTTGAAACAGCAGCTTGTGAATCGTTGAATTACTGTGTGCTTTTCCTTGACTGGCACGGGCTCAAAGACAAGTCTGTTCACCTTCTTCGAATGCTTTTTCTCAGATTGTGAATCCCAAAGGCGGAGATACAGGATACAGCAGCATCAGCTGCCTGACATGAGTGACATTGATGTATAGATGAGCGAGCCAAAAAGCAGTTATTCATTATGTCTCTTTTAAGCTATTAAGCAAGCTTTTAACAGATGTTTGTGCTCCTGCTGAGTTCAGTCGGTCTGTTGTATGATTGTGATTCCTCCTCTTCCTCTTTTCTTTCCAGGTTGGGCGTCATCTTTGCTCGGAGGGGACGGCCGATCAGGCACCTCCCCAGCCCTCCCCAGAAAGCAACAGTCAAGAGATAAATCTCCCAGCAGCCTTTTAGAGGATGCACAGGATGTGGGCACATTTACACGAGACCGCAAGACTGGCTTCTTTAGCTCATTTATCAAAAAGAAATCTTCCTCGTCACAGTCTTCTCAGCACCAACAGAACCTTCCGATGCCACCCAAGAGAAGCAGTTCCTTCCGGGAGATGGAGACACAACCTCACAAAAAGTACGAGCCTACACCCGATTTCAGTGCTCCTCCTCCCCTGCCCCAGTCAGACAGTTTAGGGGGCTTCTCTGCGTCTCCTTCCCACTCACATGGGGAACCTATCCAGGCACAGTCTCGCTGCTGCGGGGCAGCTTTTGGACAGAAACCCTCTGGGGGAGGCTTTGGTTCACAGGTGACAAGTGGTAGCAGTTGGAGTGGGCTGGCTGGCTTTTTTACCCCTAGACTCATTAAAAAGACCCTGGGGCTACGGACAGGAAAGACATGCTCCGCAGACGAGGGTGGAAATATAGTTGGTGGGCCTAAACCTTTCCCTAGGTCCAATTCTACCTCCTCAATGTCAGCTGGGCTGCCTGATTTGGAGCGCATGGCTCTGACGTTACCCAGGAACCGCAGTGCTAAACCGCCTCTGGAGAGGACTGCCTCAACAACCTCTCAGCCAGAGAACGGGGCTGCACGACCGTCAGAAACTCTGCTGAGGAGGATGGATGAGGGGACTGCACAGATCAGGGAAAGGCCCAAAGCCAAGCTACTACCCCGGGGCACTGCTGTAGGGGTGAGGGCACCGGGGGTCGGGGGGGAAGTTGGGGATTCGGACAGCCTGTCCCGAGTCAGGGAGGGTAGAGAGGAGAGTGGAGGACTGGACAGGCAGCAGAGTTGGACATCTCCCTCCAAGTGCTCGGGCTTGAGCATGTCATCAGCTGCAGCAGGTGGGCCGACTCACAACCACAAAGTCCCAGTGCTGATCTCTCCCACACTGAAGCACAGCCCAGGTGACGTGCACCTGGTCGGGCTAGACTCTCAGGGGAACCGCTTTAAACTGCTGTCTGAGCACCAAGCAGACCGAGACAAGCCACGCCTCGTCAAACCCAAGTGTGCGCCGCCGCCTCCCCCTACTCTGCGCAGTCTGCAACACTCCTACAGCGGCGACGGAGAAGAGCAAGTCGGAGGAATGCCCGTGGAAGTAAATGGGGACACATTAAAAGGTCAAAGGTCAGGGCGAATGTCAGGAGGAATGATGACAGGCAGACCATCAGTGCCACCACCGCAAGTGCCTCCAGCTTCTTCCTTTTCTTCTTGCTCTGCCACCACAAACACAACGCCCACTAAAATGGCCAATGGGGCGACCACCACTGCCCCCTCGCACACAGCACTGTCTGCTGGTTCCAAAGTGGCACTGCGGCGAACTAGGCAGCAAGTGGAGAGGGCGCCCTTGGAGCGGGTTAGCCGCGAGGCCTTGCTGGACTGCGCGGAATGCCTGAGCAGCGCACTCCACGCCAGCTCCGAAAGCCCCTCCAGCAGCCAGGTTCTGGACGCTGGCCATCAGCTGCTAGACTACTGCTCAGGTTATGTGGACTGCATCCCTCAGATGAGGAACAAGTTTGCCTTTCGAGAGGCAGTGGGGAAGCTGGAGCTCAGCCTGCAAGAACTGAGAGCCTCGTCGTCAGGAGGTGGGGGGTTGGGTGGCGTGGGGTCCAACACTGTACTGGATAACCTACACGGCTGTATTAAAGAGATTAGTGACGTAGTGTAGAGGTAGCCACCGTGACGCCACAAATCTTCACCTCTAACTACCCAACAGGTCGCTTTGATTCCTTTTTTATGTTTCAGGTTCTGTTGACAGCTTTCTGGGGACGGATCGAGACGCACCTCTGCTGTACCTCACACTATCACTACAAGAAATAACTTTTTTTTTAATTGTTTACAAATCAGTTTGATAAAATGCCAGTGTGGACACTAATTTTCCTCTAACCTGTACATATTGAGAAATAATATACCAAACTAAATTCAAGTCGCACCATAAAACGTTTCACCACAACTTTTTACGTGGCCTTGATGTAAAGGCGTCCTTGCTGCCTGAATGTCGAGTGTATCAGCTGTGTGTAGCCAGCCGACAGAGTAGGTAAAGCTCACTCTGCTTCCCCTCAATTTAAACTCAAGAATTGTTTTACAAATATGTAAGTGTACCGTTTTCCTCTGTGTCTGGAGAACCAAGTGATCGTGAGCCATTTCGGAAATTACATTCATGTGAACTCCTTCGAGGTACGTGGGGTGGTGGGGGGTGTTCTCATAGGCCAGTTGGACAAGTGTAAAAAGGTTATAAATAACACCCACACCTGCTTTGTCCCTTGTGTGGGGTTAAAGTCTGGTTGCTTTTGTTTTGTTTTTTTCAATAGTAACCGTGAAATTTCCACATGTCCACCTAATCATAATAAAAGTTTTAGCGATTGCCTACAAAAGTAAACGTGTGCATTTCACAGATATTCCCCACAGCACTGACACATAATGAACGAACACAGAATTTGTCTTTGCTTCTGTGACTGATGTCCACACCTTAACGTAGTGCCACAAGAATGGGGAATCTCCCCAGCCCCTTAAAGCATTTCATTATTCGTGTCCAGTTATCCTCGCACGCTGCTTCGTTGTTTTGCACGATGGAGCTGAAACACGTGGAGTGAGGAAAGATAGAGCACAGGGTAGCACACGAGCAGGTGAACTGGGACAGTGTTTTTATAAGTGTCCTTGCGAGTGTGGACAGTGCTGGATTCCCTGTAGCCTAGTCATGGCCTCAGTGCCTCATTCTTCAGTGTAAGAACGCTGCGAAATGCAGAGACCTACTTCACACTAATCACACAGTACTGATCTCTCAACTAACTGCAGTATGTCTTCAGCACATGAGCAATTTGTACATTATTTGGTTCACAGAAAAATGCTTTTTAGAATGTCTATGTATGAACTTGAATTTTAAATTATTGTTGTTTGGGGTTTTTTTTAAAGCACAGACCTATTTTAAAAGAAAAGCTATGTAAATATTTGACTTCTTTCATATCCAGCAATCAAAAGATTTATCTGTGGTCACAGCATAAAAAACAATGTTTCTGACTGAAGAGATGTATTTCAAGGCCCATCCACCCAGATCTGATTATCTGCTTTATGAATGTATTCTTCTGTTCTCAACCTGGTTCAACTGCGTGTCTCTTTAATCCCTTAAGGTGCCATATTCTTTTTTCCATTTAACTTACTGGCCCATACTTTGTTTCGATCACACTAAATAAGTCCAGAGATATCTGCTCTGTTTTTTGAGCACAAGCAGAATTGTGTACAGCACATACACAACTTGTATTATTTTCCTTTTTGTTTGTTTCCTTTCTTTGGTTCTCATATTTATGTACACTGGATACAGCCTCGATCTCATTGGTTCATTGACACATGCTCTGTACATGTAAAATTGTAAACACTGCTGCAAGTCCGTAACACTTTTAATGCCTTTCAATGGCATGTCTTTTTTTTTGTGGTGCATTTCATCCTTTAATTTTTCTTCTTCTTGTGCGTCAGTAAAATTGCCCTTTTTTGCCAAACAGGTTGCTTTTAGACGAGCTGATTTTTGTGCATTTAAAATAACATGAAATGAAAAATGCCACCTTTCTTCACAATTCTTGGTGCCTTTTTGTGAAACAATTTGTCCACTGCGAGGACTCACAGAATGTTCAAGTCCCTCATTAAAACTCATGCGTATGTTTCGATTTCAATGACATCGTTATAATCCTGTCACTGCACTGCCGGTTTCTGTCATTTGGAGGTTAACGGCCCGATGCCAACATGTGCTGTTTGGCCATATTGGATATTTGCCAGTTGGTGTCAGCATTTGTAATAAATGCATTAAAATTTAGAAGAGATGTGAGAAACACCCTTCAACCACGTTATGAATGTTGATATTCTATATCTTGTCCACCAGAGGGTGCTCTGCGAATTTCATGTTGGCAACACAGCATAAATAAATACATGAACAGATTACCCCAATAAATGCTAAGGAAATATTTTTAGTTCTGTGTGTCTGAAAGAAAGAATATTGGATCAACAATTGTATCAGTCGGACTCTATTTGGAAAATCTGTAACTAATGGGGTTTATTTGTGGCTGTTAGCGCTGTTAGCGCTGTTAGTCCGGTCACACAAATCTGCCTGATCTGATCACACTTCAGTCTAAAACCTTTAGAACTGACTAGCACCAGATTGGCCTTAGTTCCTCTTTACTTTGTGTGATACGCCTTTTTAGATGGTGAAAGAAAAAATCCTGAAATCACGCATTTCTTTTCCAAACAGTTTTATTTATTTTATTTTTTAAGGATTCAATTGTTGATTGTCAGCGAACTGATTTCGTACCAACTCACAAGCCTGATCTCAAGACCAATGCTGTTTAATATTTAAGCCTGACCACAACATTTTTGCTCATCCTCAGTCCTTTACATTGACTTTATTTATGTTTTTTGACTGCATTGATCCTGTAGATCTGTTTATTTTGTCTTCTCATGTCTCCCTGTTGTGGAGTACAGCTCTGGAGAACGTGCGTACGTATCAATATACCAAAGGCCGCGTCTTCAGTTGTATGAGTGCAATGTAAAATCAACACACAGACACACCGTAATGAAATATGTGAAACTAAACAGGGATGAAAAATGGCAGATGTTAACATTAACTTTTTTATTGTACAAAATATATATTTTGTGTTTTGTTTTTTTTATTTAAAGCTCACATTATATTACTGTGAAGTTTTGCTTATCAGTGTTAAGCCTATTGTAAATAATAAAGATATTGATGAATATTGTTTGGTTTGTGGTTTATTTGCAGTAAATTTCAAGTGGAACAGACGATGTTAGCCAAGTGTTGCTAATATGAGGGCCATTTGTTATTTGGGGTTTTCTCTTTTTTATCTTAGGGTCTATACCTTACAACACAAAGCGCCTCGAGAGAACTCTTGTTGTGATTTGGCACTACATAAATAAAACTGACTTGATTTGAATTAAATCTTTCTGTGTAAAATATGCTGCTCAAAAGCTTAAGGAACACTTAAAATTACACATTGGATACAGATCAATAAAATATTCAAGTTGAAAATCTTTACTGTCAAGCAGCAGGCCCTGTCTCTATCAACTCTCTTGTACACCGTCCTTTGGTTTGGATGGCTGACTCCAGGTGTATAAACTCATCGAGCTTCACTACCTCTACTCTTTCCATGTTTATCGTTCAGCCTTTCTCCCTCTCATTCACACACGTCTTCTATCTCACTCACACTGACTTTATTCTCTCTTCTCTCCAGAGCATGCCTCCACCTCTCTAGGCTCTCTGCCACCTACTCCCTACCCTTACTAACGTTGTCTGCACACACCATAGTCCACAGAGACTCCTGTCTGACCCAGGGGCTTTTTGTATGCCCCTCACGATTCCCATTGTCACCCCCACCCTTCTGCAGCACCCATGCACCGTTCTGTTTTTGGTGTGCCACCCCAATATTTTAAGTGGCCCCCATATGGCCACCCCTATGAAAAAATTCTGGATGCGCCCCTGGTCTGGCCTGTCCATCACCATGGCAACCAAGAAGGGACTCAGATCCAATCCCTGTTGTATTACAACCATCATACATGTCCTGCAACTCTCTCTACTGTTCTCCATCAGCACTGTCAAAGCAAACATAGCATCTGTAGTGTATTTGACTTTTTCTGTAAAAAAAATAATTGATGAAACTAGGACAGCATAGCAGACACTTAAAATGAACTCCGGTAATTCACACGTTTGTGGATATAAAAAAAAAGGTAAGATTCAATAATAATAACAACATCTTTATCAAAATCACTGGAAACGACTTTTACTTGGATGATTATTTATTTATTTATAGTTTTAGTCGTTTTGTGTCAGAGCATGATCTCCTGGTCAAGTGACTACTCTTACTTTATTTTCACTGAATGCTGAATGTGATGAGCGTCATCATCATCATCATCAGAACGATAATCTTCCTCATACCATGACGCCTACCCCACACCATATCCGACTCCTCCCCGCCCAGAGCCTGTTGTAAAGATGGCGTCCATCATGGAGGGGCCGCTCAGCAAGTGGACCAACGTCATGAAAGGCTGGCAGTATCGCTGGTTTGTTCTGGACTACAATGCCGGCCTGCTGTCGTACTACACGGTACGTTCATCTCGGCTGCGATTGTCAGCATGTCTTGCTCAGGAGGTTAGACTGTGGAAGTTGCGGCTGGTCGTCAGCAGAAGTGGGAGAAGGGCCTTGTGTTTGTCAGGAGTTGGGAGTCTCAGCTGGCAAAGCGAGGCGAGTCTCTGTTGGTGACGGATGCGTACGTTGGCCAATAGCAGAGGCTTTCGAATGCTAACTGACCAATCGGGTGATAGCATTTTTTGCCCATGCTTCCGCAATTGCGGCTAGCTAGCACAGCTACACGCTAAAACCCCACAGTATTCACGTAGAGATAGTTATGGATCGTTTAAACTGTCAGGGGAAATGAAGAGAGAAATGTGTGTGGATGCGTGAGAGGCGACCTTTGTTCTGATAGTTAACCAAGCGAACAGCGTTCACTAGTTTCCTTAAAGCTACACTGCAAAGGTAGAGAGTGGCTGCTGGTTAGTTAACCTCACCGGGTGTTTGAGCAGTATATAATGTGGACTGTAAACCAGGCAAAAGTTATAACCGGTGAAACAAGCTGTAGGGAAGAGCGAGTGCCGTCCATTCCTCTGACAGAGTGAAAAAGAAATCAATGTACTCTTGTTCACATAGAGAGCGATTGACAGTGTTATTCTGAAGGGATGAACACAGTAACCTGAGCTGTCAGGTAACCGTGACTGCAGTTAGTGTGCTGAATTATAGTCGTCACCATGATAGGAGGTGTGAGAAGAATCTGCCAACAGGATCTCAAATAATCCTGATTGGCGGTCCAACATTGTATTGATGGCATGTGTGTTGTCTTGTGGGTCTTTGATCAGTTTGTTGTAGGGCTGCTCGATTATGGCAAAAATGATACTCACGATTATTTTCACTGAAATTGAGATCATGGTTATTTGACGATATTTATTTAACCCTTTAAGACCTACCATAGAACCAAGTCCGCCAGAGCTTATATTATTTTTTTACATGCTGTAGTGCCATTTGTGGGAGCATTTCAAGTTGCTATACATCAATACAACTGTTATAGCCCAAATTTTAATAATATGTCTGCATTAAGTCCATAGTAATTATATTAATTGCAAAAAAAGCGCAATAAACTACAAAAAAAATTGAAAATCGTTTTTGTTTTTTTTTACATATATTTCTACTTGGAGAAATTTAAGAGGTTTATCCCTCAAAACTTTAAATACAAAAAAGTTGCAAAAAATAGTTTACAACAACAGGAAATTTATTTTGAGTATCTTCATAGTTTTATTTTGGAGATACACCAATTTTTATATATACTGCAGGAAAAACAAAAAAAAACAATCCTATGATGCAAATTTGCAAAGAAAACAGCATGTGCATCAAAATAAACTATTTCTAGCAGTGCAATTCTAGTTCTAAGCATCACGGAATCTATTCAGAAAAGTCAAACATGACTTATAAAAACACCAGTATAGGCTTTTAAGGCCTACAAGTAAAAAACTACATTTTCCGCGAAAATGACGTCACTTCCGGTTTCGGGCAGGAAATGCGACAGTTCACGTTGACGTCTTTTTCAATGTGGGAAGTGTTAAGAACAGCTGATCAGATCGGCAAAGTGTTTCTGGAATATTATGTTTTTGTTCCTGCAAGTGCTTTTTATGCAATTTTTGCAAAGCTTTATGTGGAAGGAAACCGGGACCTAGGACAAGCTGATGGCATCAGATGTAAGTACAACTCCTCCGGTTTCATATGCAAAACAAATTATTGCGCTAGCTTACATGGTTCAGGTTCTACAGGGATTTAAAAATAGTTACACAAAACAGAGCATGCTGCTCTGACTGGCTTTAAAGGGTTAATAATAACAATGTATTGAATAATGACTTTAAAAAATAATATAAAACAGTGCAAATACTGATAACAGTGCAAATGTTTGCAATATAAGAAATAAATGAAAAATGTAAACATCTATGTTTAGTGAACTTTGCAGTGTTGCTCTGTGGTGCAGCTACTACACCATAGCAAAGTTTACACACTGTGTCTACTTGATCCACGTCTGACTGAACCCATAATGTTTCCACACCACTGAAGTTTTTTTTTTTTACCTCTTTTTTCAACCAAGGCAGTCACTCTCCTGTCCAAATAACTTCTGCTTAGCTTTCCGAGCTTCCCTCGGGTCCTCTTAATTGTTGTGATGCGTGTTCGAAATGCAGAGCGGTGCGCTCGATTTACCACACGGAGCAGCGCAAGAGTAAAGCATGAGGGAGGGAGGGGCTAATAATCGGCTCAGTCATTTTTAATGATCGTTGAAAGCCCAGATCGTAATCGTGATTAAAATTCGATTAATTGAGCAGCCCTAGTTTGTTGATTCTCTGTCCAATATATCCGCTACAGTTGTGATCAGGAGTTTACACACAACTTATTTCTTTAAGAACTTTAAAATACAAGAACTTGAATTTATCTAGGATTTTCTAATCCACACTGGGCCAAAAATACACATAGCGGCTCGAATATATACATACAACCCGACTATTATTTGGTTAGATGTTTCTTGGTGAGTTGCACCTTCACCAGACACTTTTGGTAACCATCAATAAGCTTCTGGCATAATTGTGGCTGGATATTTTTTAACTCTTTGCAGAATTTGAATACATATTGGGGCTACCACCACCATGCTTGACAGTTGGTACAATGTTCTTAGGTTTGAAAGCTTGACCTTTAGTCTACAAAAATAAATCTGTAATAGTGGCAAAAATAATGACCATTGCATCCAAACAGCTCAATTTTCTTTTTCTTCATTCGGTCATAAAACGTTTCTCTAGACACCATTTGGTTTGTCCGTGTGGGCCACTGACAATTTCAGTTGAGCTCGAAGGTGTCGACTTCTTGGTCAGCGCTTTTACACTTCATGGCTTGAATCTTCATGGTTCTTGAACATCCTGAGCAAGCGTCACTCATCTGAGGGTGACAGGGTCTTCTTCCGTAGGTTAGTGAAGTGCTGACAGAACTGAATAATTTGTATTTATATAGTTTTTTAAAATGATGATCTTGGAATCTGCAGTTGTCTACAAATGGCTCAAGTGATTTCCAGAGCTGACTTTGCCATTGTTCTGAATGTCGGTTCATCCAGTGAGTGTCAAAAAATGTATTTTTTATCCTGGTAAAGAGAAATCTCCAGTTTAGTGTATCGTGATCACTCAGGAGAAGTTATCAGACACACACTGTAGAACCTTCAGCCCAACTTATTCCAAGATCAGAGAGAGTGTATGTATGTATTTGACATTCATGCGCAGGGTGAGTGTGTGTACTGGCTTTGATTTAGCGCTTTTATACTCTACCTGAGCACTTTTTGCAACATGCCTCATTCACAAGCACACGATTTTTTTTCTATGCTTTTTCTACTACAGTGCTTTCTGTCTAACATTCACACACATTTATGCTCTGATGGATATATCGGAGAGCAACTCGGGGTTGGTGTCTTGCCCGAGGGTATTTGGCACGCAGACTGGAGCAGTCAGATCAATTAGTAAATGACCTGCACTCCCTCCTGAGCTACAGACACCTCTACTTCTGCCTGTATTTGCATCCCTGTTTTGCTCATGTCCAAATTTATTCTGAGCGTTATTCATTTCAACAAAAAGTAAGAAACTTTTTTAAAGTAACTCTAAAAATATGGTTAACATGAATTATTAAGCCACGACATCAGTCACATTTTCTGCCATTTACTTTTATTATTTTAGGAGAAATCTTCTCTATTTTCTTATAATAAGACTTTTGGAACTTCTGGACTTTTGAAAGTTGTTGGAATTATTGAAATTTCCGAACATAAACATGTAAAAATGTGCTTGCATTTAAATGCACATCATGTTCTCATACTTTAAATGTTTTGATCCCTGACTGTTTGTTTTATTGATTCACAGTCAAAAGACAAGATGATGCGAGGATCCAGAAGAGGCTGCGTACGACTCAGGGTAAGAGCCTCGAACCCTTCGTGATAGTTTTCCTTAAATGTATCCTGTGCGTCCTTGCTTACCTGCTTTACCTTTGTTTCTGGTTATCTGACATGATTTGGTTTGACGGGTCTCTGTTTGTTGACGTAGTTTGACGAGTTTCACATACTCATAAATCTGCTGCTACGTTCCAGTAAAGCACTTCTCCTTTTCTGAGCACTTTCAGTTTTGGCTGCTGTCCACTAGATAGCAGCAGTTGTCATACTTGTGTGTTTGTTTCTTCTTCATAACAAGGGAGCCTTGGAAGAATGAGCTTTCTTTTTATAATTGTGAATGTCTAAAGACATGAAGGATAAAAAGCAGAACTATGTCTGTTGACCAATAAAAAGGTTAAAAGAAAGTGTCTGGTTGCTTTTTGCTCATCGTGCTGGTTTGCTGCGTTTGAAAGTAAACCTGTTTGTCCTTGGTTTGTGAATTCACTGTATGTTCTAACATGACTGGGATCAAAGGTTGAGTTGAAGTAAAGTTTGCACACTCGAGACGAGGGAGGAGATTGTTGATGTGACCAAAACAGAGCTTCTTAGTCTGGCCTTGTTGTCCGTATCTACGTAGCCATTTTATACACTTCTAACCTTTAGACTTCCTGGAAGCTGCACATCAACATATTAAGTTTCTTGTGTTTTCAGTTGGCTGGTTGACTTAAAAAATAGGAGAAAGTTGATTATTTTAAAAATAAGCACTCACTATTTTAGCCAGGTAGGACCGAAAAGAGGAAGTATCTTCTGAAACTATCTGTACAGAGGATCCAGTTTCATGTACTCGTATGTAATCATGCAGTAATGGCAAATGAGATTGTAGAAAACTATCAGATTAAAACCCTGAACAAACTCTTAACGAGTCACTCTGCTTTGACCCGTCTTAAATAGCAGCAAAGTCATATCCTCCGATGTAGCGTTATACTGGTTGCAGGGCATTTTCCTTCAATTGAATATTCAGTGGTTTTGCAGTGAAAGTCAACATTATTCTGTGATAATGAAATAGCAGTCAACATACATGATGTCGTTTGTTTCAAACATTTTAATCAGACAGGATGTAGGAGAGTGCATCCCCATCCTGAACTGTGCTAATGCTGTCAACACACTTCATGACTGGGTTGCATTATCCTGATTGATTATTTGGTCAATACCCTCTCACTCCACAACGTCCTCAATTGTCAGACAATCGCCGGTGCTATTTTTATAAAGAGAAGCACCATGTCAGTCGTTCACTACCTGTGAAAAACGCCCTGTCCAAACCCAGTGGTGACTGCAGTTTAGTACATTTACGTCATTAAATTAATTAAACTCTTGTCAACAAAGTCATTGTTGTGGCTGCGTGTTATTAACCCTCGAGCAACGCTGTGTAGTTTTAATATCACAACCAACATGTTATTAAATCTAAACACTGTCAGACAGCCTCTCTGGCTAGGCTGGATGTTGCGTCCAGTTTTGTGTTTACTGATGTTTACTACACTTTCACACAGTATGTTTATATATTTGGTTTAACAGGAACTATATGATGGTGGAGTTTTCCATGTCTATAAAATTCACTGGCCACTTCATTAGTTACACCTTGCTGATTCAGCAGGGTGCAGGTAATGGTGCTCGGAGATTTTAATTCAATACAGGTTTATTTATATCACAACAATGGTTACCTAAAGGCTCTTTATACAGCAGTGTAAAGAGTTTGCAGTATTTGGGAGAAAAGCCCAACAGTCAGACAACAAAGGAAGAGAGGAAGAAGCCTGTGGTAGACCCAGGCTCAGGGAGGGGCATCCATCTGACCGGTGGGGGTGAGAGGAAGAAGAAAAGAGAAAGGACAACATGGGAGACAAGATAGAAGACGCATGTTCAGGATATGCTGCAGTGGTATATGAACATCTGTCGATGCATTACTGGAAATCCTGTTCAAGTCTTAAGAACAACAAGTCAGCATTCATTCTGAGAGTGAAGTGCTCTGTTAGGCTGATATGATACTGTAAGATATGATAGGGTCTTATCTTTGTATGGGAGGAAACTTAAATTTAACTGGGAAGCAATAAAGAAAAGTGAGTGTGAGAGAAATATGGTCTGTCTTTCGTGTGCCTGTCAGCACTCTTGCTACAGCGCTTCGGACTCACCGAAGGCTTTTGTAGGATGTTTTAGAACAACCTGATAAAAATGAATTGTAGGAGTTACTGTTGAAGAAATGAATGCATCAACTAGTTTTTCAGCATCACTCTGAGATGGCTTTTTTAATTTTAGAGATATTTTACTGTTGAAGAAAGCAATGCTACATGTTTGTTTAATATACGCGTTGAAGGATCTGATCAAAAATGACTCCATGATTTTATACACTGTTACTGGAGGCTGTCACGCCATCCTGAGCATGAGTATCTCACTAGGCAACATGTTTATATGATTTTTACAGCCAAATATAGTCTGATAACTCTACTGCTCTCTTTTAGTGGCTTAGTGGTATAAATACAGCTGCATTAAAAGTGTGTGGGACGTAGCCTGTCAGTAAATCGATCGTCTTTGACGTGGTAGCATTAACGTGTGATAAAACCTCTCGATGGGCTTAAGATAAGATAAGATAAGATAAGATAGAACTTTATTAATCCCTCGGGTGGGTTCCTCTGGGAAATTCGACTTCCAAAAAAAGCACAGCAACGACCGAAGTTACAGAACTGTTATATATATATACACACACACACACACACACACACACATATATATATATATATATATATATATATATATATATATATATATATATATATATATATATATATATATATATATATATATATATATATATATATATATATATAAATACAGAGACAAATATAAATAAAATATACAAAGGGGATAAATAGAATAAATAGGAATAAAAAATAAATTGCAGGGATTCTAACGAACATGTCGATGCGTAAGAAATTATTGAAGTCGGTTTGGAAAGGTTGGTTTTAATATCAGCAGTTACTAAAGTTGCTGTATTTAATCTGTATGGATGTAAATGTTTCTTTAATGGTTAAAATTATTTGTAAATACATTAATTAATTACTCGTTTAAGTTGAAGGAATATTCAGCTCAGCAGAGCTCTGACTGTTTGTTAGCCTGCCCACATTAATGCCAAGAAACCTGCCATTGTTCTTATTTTCTTTAATCAGTGATAAATGTTGAGATCACCTGGTTCATGAAGAGCTTTTTATAGACCAACAAATGATTGGTTTCCAGGCCAAATGAAGATTTGCTCGCGAACTTCCAACTACTTCAAGCAGCACATTTGAGTTATGCCAGAGAAGTTGTTGCCTTCATGTTTTTAGAGGAACATCAGTGTCCAAGGTCGTCCACAGTGAGGATGGAGCTGTATTAAGAGATAATCGACCTCTATGAAAATCAGGTTTTGGTAGCTGTTCTGCATTGAGTTGCTATTGTTGATGGTATGAAGAACATGCCATGAAGGGAGCACTTCTCTAAATTATTTAGACCACTTTCAGAAAAACATCTTGTCCACTGAAATTGTTTTCCTAGTGCTGTGTAGTCCATTATTACAATATTAAATGTTTAATAATAAATATGTGTAGAAGTGTAATATTACAGAGGGAAAACTGTGAGTGGGCTTATGTACACTTTGAGTGAAGCTACTCAAGTCTAACAGTGAATTAAATGCAGTGTTGAGGCTGCAACTTTTAGCATCTACATCAGGGGTGGGCGACTCCAGGCCTCGAGGGCCGGTGTCCTGCAGGTTTTAGACGTGTCCTTGATCCAACACAGCTGATTCAAATGGCTAAATGACCTCCTCAACATGTCTTCCTGGTAATGAACTCATGTGATTCAGGTGTGCTGACCCAGGGTGAGATCTAAAACCTGCAGGACACCGGCCGTGAGGCCTGGAGTTCATCACCCCTAAATCTACATGAATGTTCGCCCATTTTAATGAGCTTATGTTAACTGAGAAATCAAAAATAAAGAGGTGTGGAGCAGCGCCTGGTGTGGTCTCTGCTGCTGCAGCCCATCTCTTTCACGGTTTGACGATCACAGACACTCTCCTGAATACTTTTTACCCATTTTCTATTTTTCAGACCATTCTCTGTAAACTCTGGATGTGTGAGAAAGTCCCAGCAGATAAGCAGCTTCTGAAATACTCAGACAGCCCATCTGGCAACAACAATCGTGACACATTCAAAGTCGTTTAAATCCTCTTTCATTTTGATGCTCGGTTTGAACGTCAGCAGGCTGTCTTCATCATAGCTACACTGTCAAATGCTTTGAGCTGCTCTTGGCAATTACAGGTGTACCTAATAAAGTGGCTGGTGCATGCAATGCAGTTTTGCTGCACTTAGGGTTGCAGGTATCATCTGTCACATTTGATAAGGGCTGGGTGTCTGTATCCGTTTCATTATGCGTTTCCAGACACGTGCATACAAATATGAATCTCTTGTCAGTGACCTGTTTTTTAACTATTTAGTTTTTAATATAAGACAAATTAATATTAATTTACCTGTAATATTACAGGTTTACAACACATCACAAGATACTGTACAATGTCTGTGAAGGTTCTCAGTCATCCAGGTCATTGTAGTCGAAGGAGCTTGCAAAGAAAAGCGTCTGGACTTCTTTAAGTTGCTTGAAGACGTTTCACCTCTCATCCGAGAAGCTTCTTCAGTTCTAAGGTCAAATGGTGGAGAGTCATCTGACCTCAGGAAATCACATGATAGGGTGGGGCCAGGTTTCACAATGAGCTCACCCGAAACTCTGGCTGATTGGGACCCACACCCAGTTTCACACCTTGGCTCAGGCGATTAGAGGATCATCAGGGGGTCCTTTTGTCCCTCTGTGGGGGGAAACTCCCACTAGGTTTATATCTGGGACTCTCCACCATTTGACCTTAGAACTGAAGAAGCTTCTCGGATGAGAGGTGAAACGTTTTCAAGCAACTTAAAGAAGTCCAGACGCTTTTCTTCGCAAGCTCCTTTGGATACTGTACAATCCAGAAGCCCTCAGAACAGAGACGTGTCCCTGAAAGTCAGTTCAAAGCAATGGCACAGACTTTATAAAGGTTGTATAAAATAAAAATGTAAAAAACAGAGTTTTTCAGGGGTCAACAAACAGATTTTACAGCTGTTTTATCCACCCCTTACAGAGATTTGCTGTGTAAGCAACCTCTGAGTCACACGCCCTGTTTCTGTTGCTAGGAGCTAATGCCCCAGCCAGCCAGCAGGCCGTTCCTCTGCAGTTCCTTTTTTCCTTTTTGGCTGCTGCTCCCTGGTGTACTTTTTCTCTCTCTCCACCCTTCCCTGCCTTTCTCCTCCTTCACTCTCCCAAATCCCACCTCCTCCCCTCCCTTCTTCTCTACCATGTTCCAAAAGACTGCACTCATTTTTGTGTGTCTGCGAGAGAGAGAGAGAGAGAGACGGTGATTTATTTTAGTTTTTGAGGAAAAAGATGACGAGGCAACAGGAAATTGAGCTTTTGAAGAGAAGAGGGTGAGCTGCTGAGAATGACTAGGGTTGATTAATAAATGAGAGCCAGTTGGGGACATGTTGAGGGCACGAAGATCGAAATGGAAAGTGGAGTATGACGTGTCCCTGTCTGACTGCCTGCTTTTCCCGTTCTCTCTCTCCCCTCCTCTCTTTCTGTTTGCCCAGGGAGCTGTGATCGGCATCGATGACGAGGACGACAGCACATTCACCATCACTGTGGACCAGAAGACTTTCCATTTCCAAGGTGAGGCGTCCCCCCGGTTAATTCTGCTCTCTTACAGCCCCCCTCTTCTCCTCTATGTAGTCCTCTGTGAATGCTTTGCATTCAGCCATGCTGTCCATTTGCTCTCTCACTCCCTCTCTCTCCCCTTCCTGCCTTTTAACGTCTTGGATTGGTTTGCTCTACTGCCAGCAGACACGCACACACTGGCATCTACACAATCTCAAAGCATGCTGCAAGCGTCTGAGCTGTTTCTCTCTTCCTCTTCGAGCTCTGAAGTTGGACTGACATATTTCGGTAAACAAGATTTGTTCCACTGCGAGCTAAACAGATTCCTTTGGAGCAGAAGAAGCAATTAAGACTTCTTTTTCCCTTCAGCCGTCTCCACTGCAGCTGAAGAGGAAGATTGCTGCTTATGTGTCTCTGCAGTTGAGCCACTGGGAATAATAAGGGGATACTGCTGAGCTCAGGTCTCTTCTTGCTGCTGCTCCTGCTGCTCGCCTTTCGCCGCACCGCTGCTGCCGTCGCTCGCTTTCTAACAGCCGGTTGCTCCGTAGGGACAGGATTGGCTCCCACCTACAGCATCGCCCCCCTCCCTCGCGTCCTGTCAGCCCCTTCCTCCTTTTGACAGGGACCCATCCTGTTCAGTACACCGCAGACACCTTTTTTACCCTGTCGCTCCGCCAGGTCTTTAACTAACCTCCTCTAACTTTGGTTCATTTCCGCCCTTCCATTTGTCCATTTGTGTCTGTTTCGCCACCACCAAATCCCTGCACACTTCACTACCAGCATCCCCTTTCACCTCCTTCCTTGAGGGTCACCAGCCACAGTCCATGGGCCCCCCGCCCTTCTCACCTCCTCCATGCCCTCTCCTATGTCTGTGTTCCGAAGCTGTATGCTGTGGTTCTACAAACGCAAGGGTAAGGAGAAAACCACGACGTCAGCATGCATGCCAGCCCGGGGCGAAAGGATCGCAAGGAGGCGTCGTCTGTTTGTCTTCTGGGATGTACGGTCAGGGTGGAGCAGTGCGCTCCGTGGTGCATGGTAGAAAGGGTTTGCAGTCGAGGTTCAAGGACAGTTCAGACTACGACTGTTTAGTCACTGTCCGCGATGAGGTAACGTTCGTATGCACAGTCCTCAGATGTTTGCACAAACTCGCTGTGTTATTTTAGAAAGGGATGTTTATGTTACTGGTGTTGCTGGTTCGCTGTGGAGACGTCGTTTTGTCTCCCTCGGGACAGTAACTCGCATGCGGATGTATTCATCAGTGAATAATGGCTCAAATATCATTGTCTTTATTTAATCTGGTGCTTTTCTGCAGCTGATGTTTGTCAGTCAAGATGCATTTATTTATATTTCCATTGCATTTATTTTTATCTGAGTTAACTGAGTGTGTGAGCAGGAGATGCAAATTATATTCTAATGAGAGCAAATCAATCATCAGTCAAAGAGGGAAATTTCTGCGCGTTCAGCGACAGTGAGACACCGAAGGTTTCTGCCGTTCGAGTTAAACCTGTCGATTTGAAAGCAGCGAATTCTCCCACGGTCGTCTTTTTGAGTGAAAACAATGAAAAGTTGATGCAAGACACATCTGCTTTCCAAATACCCAGCGGAGGACTGAAGTGTCTCATGTGTCTCCGCTGGCAGGACGAGCAAAAAATTGGCACCGAACATGAGATTTTGCATCAGCTGTTAGCTGAGATATCAAGAGGATGTCGGGCAGGACTAGTTTCTGTGTTGCTGTAAAACGATCCTGGAGTAAGAGTGTTATGCAGTCGGTCTCACAGGACTGGCAGCAGCATCTCAATGGGCCAGTGTGTGCGTTTCCTGGTCATGGATGGTGCGCCGGTGTAAAGAAACGAGCGAGAAACTGAGATTAGAACTTATATTCAGAGCGATGCTTTTCCTTTTATCCCTGCAGTCAAAACTGCTCATTTCTAAGCTGCACGCTGCTACTGCACAGTCCATATTACAGGTTAAATTATAGTTCTGAGCTCACAGTCCACTGTGCTAGCCTGGAGTGCGGCTCTGCGCTCCTTCTATTTAGAGAAACATCCATTATTCATCAGCCTCTCTCCCCCGGCGGTGCATCATAGCTGCCTGAGAGCCCTTTTCCTCATTTCCCCTCTTTGCTCTTTGCTGGCCTTCTGTTATCTGCTAAAGCTATCTGTCTTCTCTCTCCCAGTCGGGCAGCACACGTCCGGGATGAGAGACCTCTGTGTGTTCTCCGTCTTGTTCTGTCTCTCCTGGGCCCTCCCTCACCTCAGCATCACCTGCACTGTCAGCTCTGTCCTTTTGTTATACGTTTTGTTCACAGCTTTATCTTCATTTCGACCTCTCTGTTATTTCAGGAATGAAACCGGTGTTTGTGTCAGGTTGAAAAGTCGCCAACGCTCATCTTCTTCTAATCTTCATTAAATGAGCAAAGTACAGAGTACTTTCCCACCAATCCACCTTCGATTAAGTAACCATTCAGAAGATTTCTGCACCACGCCGGGGGAGCTACAGGGTCAGAGTATTGGCAGCTTGTAGTCTAGCATCAGCCTTCTTGCTCAGACATGTGACCAGTCGTCTCATAGCATGTCTGAGGATAGCAGGAGGAGAAAGAAGTGGGCTGAATAATTAACACGGGGAAAAAGGAGCAGCAGCATAACGAAGAAGTGCTGAGCGTCATAAGCAGACGTCACTGACGGTTTAACATGAAGTCCTTGGGTTAAAAGTACAAAACTGGACATGATATTTGTCTGTGTTGGTTGTAACTGCACATGCACCATCTGTCGTGTGTCTACTTGTCTGTGAATGGCATTGTTTACAGTTTAGGTGACCGTAACTTTGTTCATATACTCAGCTGGAGCGGTTTTCCGGTCCGCGGGGCCGTTTTTTGTATAGTTGTTCATGTGGATAGTATCCTGGTCTCCTTAAGGGACAACGTAAGCGTTGTTGTTTTGGGTTCGGCACAAAATCCTTGCACATCCAGTTCTTTCATTTTCCTGATTGTTAGATAAGGAAAAACGGTTAAAACCACAAGAATCGAGCTTAAAAGTAGTGTGGAAACCACGCTGTGAGTTCTGACTTCACTTAAAGTTGGCCACATCCCCGGAGAGTCAAATACACAACCATTCAGCAGCTGCTCGGTGCATGTGGGGAGGGATTCATTGAAAAACTCAGTTACAGTGATATAATGATGTTGTGCAATCAGCAGGATACTGTAAAGAAGCTTGCAAAGATTTTCCTGCATTTTGAAGGATAACAGGAGGGAAAAATAATGTGTGACATCAAATTAATCATATTATTGAATTCATCTGTTTTCCCAACTTTTCACTTAGTCTCTCCTGTACACATCGGTCGATCCGCAGCAGGTACTTTAGCGTTCGTGAGACGAGCTGTATCCTGTGGAAAATTCTACCAACACATACCCTCCTTTGTAAATATGTTTTTCTAGTATCGGTTCCTTTTGCTGGATGTGAGGTGATCTCCGCTGTGCACCGCTGCTACATGTGTGGAAACTCGTCTTTATTTGGCAGCAGCATTTGGGGATCTTATTTTTAGCCGTTAGATTTTGCAGTGATTTCTGTTCTGTGTGGGAAAGTTTGTGGGTTTTCCTCTAATATTTGCAGCGCGTGCGAGTGGCTGACCTGAAGCTTGCTGGTGTGAGGTGCGGTCCCTCCCGTTCGTGCCTCTGATAGCCCTGCTGGGCCTCGCTGCCATTGCCCAGCTTTCAGTAACGGGTTTGGTCTGCACACGGCATCGTAAAACTTTAAGAGCGGGTTTAATGGCAGATTTGTGGACAAAGCATTTAACTTTCAGACTTTTGTCCTTTTTGTTCGGTTAAATTTGACGATACTGCAAAACTGCACGACTGGAATCCCCAAATTTCCTTAATTATTATCTTTATTTTATTTAAGGATATGAATTCAAACACATACTATAGATGCTGCTAACATTCACTGAAAACATTTGCATATTCAGTTTTGTCTTTTTGTTTTCTTTTTCCCAAAACTTCTGGAAATTGTTGAGAAGGAGGTCGAGTCATTGTCTGAATGTCCTCCCTCACACGCGTCTCACAGCAGGAGGCTGCTTGCGTCAGCTGCTCCTGAGTAGAGCACATGGCGGTCGCTCATTGTAAATTCACTGCACGATTACCTGCTCTTTTCTCACCTGGACACAAATGGGAATAACGCAGATATTGTACTGGGGAGCTTGCAGGTTAAAGATTGTTTAACGAGGCGGGCTGTTGCGTGCTCCCTTTTCTGTGTCACGTGTTTAAATTCTACAAAACGTGAATGTTGGTGGAGTATTAACAAAATAGGTTCCTGTCAGGTGGATGAATAATGTGCTCACACCTCCTTGGCAAAGCAAATCACAGCTCCAGATGTGAATCAGTAACTAGGACAAAGATTGGACTTGTGACACAGTTCCTGTATTAGCTTTTCTTGGATGGCCTGGCTGTCGTGAGTAGAGCTGAACAACATTAGCTGCAGCAGATCTGTTCCCCTGCAGAGTCGGAAAGTGAGAGGGCAGCGAGGTGCTGTCTGAGTGGATTGGCCCGAGCCTCGGCTGCCGTTTAATGTCTTTAAAAGCTTTCCTGTTGTAGCGCTCCTTAGCCTGCTCATCTGCTGCTCTGTCTTGTTTCCAGCTCAATGAAAGATGACTCTTACACAGGATGGAGTTTAGGAGCTAATTCAAGGACATATTTAGTTCTTTGTTAACAGCTTTTGGAGATTGATTGGAGACTGTATTGATTACTGTCCTCACCTGGAACATTAGCTGCTTTTTCTGTCCGGTCTTTGCACCTGACCTTTTCCAGCAAATTTCTGGTTTTGTGTTTTAAGCCAGCCAGTTAACACGGGTGTTTTCTTTTTGTTTTGTTAAATGGTTCAAATGATTCACAGGTCAGTGTTTTGTCTGCATATAATACACAAGTCTACACGGGTCTAGAAATAATGCTAAAGATGAGACATTTTGACAGGCATTTTTCCACCAACAAGGGGATTCCCAAAGAGGTTTGTGTGGAAACTTGGCATATCTCAGCATGGTGTGCAGTGTGTCCTTAAAAATAAATGAAGTGCAGGACTAAAAACGTGTCTGCAGCAGACGAACAGAAAGTCCTGTCCTTTAGAAACAGACAAACATGCATCTGACCCATCTACTGTTTGCTGAAGTCTCTCTGTGGGTGTCAAGAAGACGATCTGAAGATGGCACAGAAACTGGACTAAAGATCGTTGGCGACGGGTCTTCTGGAGTCGTGAATCCAAATTTGTGTCTGTAGCGATCTGTAATGGTAGAGCTATTGAGGGCTGCCAAAATTAATGGAACTGTCAGATTTGGATGCAGTAACACCTGGAAAGCATCTGTTTGGCTGCAGCTCTATTTTTCAGCATGACAATGATCCCAAACACTCGCCCAGTGCAGTAAAAGCTCACCTGGATAGAAAAACACTGTCAGCCATAGACTGGTCTCCTCAGAGCCGCGTGGGGTCATATTGACAGAAATCCACAAAAGGGAGCCATCACCCAAAAGCTTGAATGTCCTGCAGAAATATTCCTATTGTATAAACTCTGTGGGTTTTTTGCCTTATATACTGTAGTTCCATATATGTTTACACGTTTCAATAGATTTCTGAACCTGTTTCCCATTTTCTTAGCAAAAAGTAAACAGATTGGCTCAGACTTGGCACAGTGCTGTACAGCTTTAGCACCCATCCACTTCAGTTCATTCCGTGTCTTGGCAGGAAAATGCAATATTACGTATGCCAGTGGCAGGAAAAAGCATCCAGGAGCCTTTAGCAGTGTGTACTGCATGTGCCAGAGCCTGTTCTGGGTCATTGGTTAATGTCGCTGTCTTTGCTCCGAGGGTGCAGCCTCACTCTGCTCTGCTTCACACAAAGATGAGAATCAGTACTGTGGCAACACAGGAAAGGAGCTGTAAGTCCTCATTTTTACAATTGCCATAAAAGTTGGTCACTTTTATGGTATTGATTCAGCCATTACTGTCATGCAGACAAAGATTTTATGTCTGAATGAGTTAAATATAGTGAAGCGTATTTAAAAAGCTTCAGTTTTAATGTCTGTCTGTCAGACTCCTGCCTCATTGGGCATAATGAAGGTGGCGTGGCAGGAGGCCGCCCCTCCCTGAGCCTGGTTCTGTCGGAGATTTCTTCCTGTTAAAAGGGAGTTTTTCCTTCCCACTGTCACTAAAGCGCTCGCTCAGCATCTGTCGTTGTGATTTGGCGCTGTATAAATAAAATTGAACTGAATTCACTTTATAGGCCTCAAACGCCAATAAAACACCTTTTAAAAACTCTGACTGGCTCACACAAAGGAGAAAGAAACTGTGCACCTTTTGTTGTTGAGCAGTTTCGTGTAGTTGCACACTTCCTTCTAAACTGTAAAACATTTAGTGGGTGTAGTTCCTCTATGAAACCGCGCACCACGAGGTTAGTAGGTTTGGGCAAACCGGGTCATGATTTCCAGAGAGACAGAGTTTTGTTGTTGTTTGTTTTTTTTGGTACTGTGAGCACAAAGACCAAGTCCCATTTAGTTCCATTATATTCAGTGGAAGGCTCAAACATGCATAAAGATTCATTCAAATTCAAAGAGGCTTTATTGACATTTATGTTAATGTAATTTAGACACAGACCTATAAGCTCTGATGAATACTCTGATTAGAAGGGAAAGTTTGACATTTTGGGCGGCATGAGTTTGGTTAAGGATCGGTACAGCTCTCATGTATGGCACGGGGAACAGTTACCAGAATATCTCTTGGTTGCCGTCACCGAATGACATGAGAGAAATAAACCTGTAAACGTGTTTTCGCTGAAACTTTCTAGGTGAATATTCAGTGTCCCTCACTGCGTCACCAGTACTCATGTCATCTTAGTGCTCTCATTACTCTTTTCTTTCAATGGGCTTCAGATGGAAAACGTGGCTCACTGGGTGTGTCTCTGTGTTTCTGTCCTCAGCCCGAGATGCAGACGAGCGGGAGAAGTGGATCCACGCCTTAGAGGGAACTATCCTCCGGCACACCCTCCAACTCCGGGTATGAAACCAAGCGCTTCTTTGGATGTGTGTCTTTCTGTCTAATCCACTGCAGTTAACAGAGGAGTTGTTTGCTCCGTGGATCCTCTGGTGTTTGCCTGCCATTTATACAAATTCCCGTCGCACAGTTCGTATTTCCGAACTCGAGCGTGCCGCTCTTTGTGATACCTGAAGATGATCCTGGTTTAGATGAAGAGGTAAACGAGTTTGAAAACCCTGCCATGAAAATAATATCAGAGCTTTCACTGCAGTCTGTATTTGCATAAACTACACCCGAACACTCGTGATGGATTTGAATGGGCTTTGCAGGTTATCAGCACTTTAAGCTTTACGAGTATTGCTCGTATCTGTTTTTTCCTCAAGAGAGCAGAGCTGAAAGATAATTCACGTCTGTATTAAAGGGAAAAATGCTGACATTTGCGTCATCGTAGGCTGAGGATGTTTGGAAATACGTGGCCAGTCTGGACAGGTTTTAGGAGCAGGCTTTTAAGTTTAATGGAAAGTCTGCTCAGCTGCTGACCTGCTTGCTGCCATTTTTGTCCCACCGGCGTTTATATCTGTTTTTATGAGTGTAGAAATTGCTCCTCCTGCCCTGCAGTTGTTTCTTTGCTCAACCTCTTTCCCTGCTCTCCTCCCTCAAAACAAACCTTCCGCTATGCTCCCTCCCATCCTCATCCAGATACGCTTCTTCCTCCTCATCGCCTCTCTTCATCCTCATAACCAAGCTTTGCTCTCCCTCCCACCTTTCTTGTTCTGCTCGCCCTCCCTCTCTCCCTTTGGTGGCAAATCCGTTTGATGTGCTACGCGTGTGCCTGCGTGCTCGGTGCGGACACACATGCATGCGCACACCTATGCAGCGCTGCTGTCGAAGCATCATGTGACCCAGCTACCCAATCCAAGACCCGGTTGCTCAATCGGCCAAACATCTGCCTCGGCTGTCTCAGCCAATCCCCGTGGCTGTTAAAGCTCGTGCCTCTCAGCGCTTGCTGTTGGTTTGTGTGTTTTCTCGTCCGCCTGTGCGAGAGGAAGTGTGGCTTTCCTGTCAGGGCAGGGTCCTGGATTAAGTCGGCTCAGACCCAACGCTTAGCTGATAACTGCTGCTGAAGCCCCGCTAACAGTCTGAAGGCTGCTAGGGTTTACGTTGGCACACCGCAGTGGGGAGCAAAGGGAGGAAATTGTTTTGTTTGTCTGTGGTGCTGAAGGAGGAGGAAAGAATGTGACTTCAGCTGAGCTGGCGGTTTGTAGCTGTGGGGAAAACAGAGATACGGAGGCAGAGAAAGCGACCTTGCACTCTGCTAAATGGACTGAGAGATGCACTGGCTTATTGCAGCATGTCTATTGGAGCACAGCACCCAGTAAGTAACAGCACACAGACGGGCAAAAGCCCCGCTGCACCAGAGCGAGGGGAGAAGCTACGCGGCTGCAGCGCCACTGGGACAGCAGCATTTTTAAAGTGGGTCACGCTGAGTGGAAAGACAAATAGACAGGGGAGGGAGGGGGGAGTGTGCGAGGGCAGTGTTGTTTGTAAAGTCTGCTCTGTGGGTGTGGGGGGCGGGGTGGGTTTTTTTTTTTTTGTCTTAATTTAACACTGGAGGCCACGCTTAAACCTCCCTGCTGCTGTGTCACAGGGATGGACAGTCTGCGCGCTGCAAACGCGTGGGAGTGGAAGTCTGGGAGTATTTCCAGAACAGGGCAGAAGTGAGCACTACAGTGGCTGTTTATAAACCAACCACCTGCCTCTGACTTTCTGCTCCCAAACGTTAAAAGAAGAAAGAAAAACACTTCCCCTGTGTCACGTGTGTTGTCAAAACAGGACGCATCGTTTGCTCGGTGGTAACAGAGCGCCGGGCTGTTCTGCAGGTAGAGTCAGCTTTAAATACACATGGAGGAAAGTAGAGTCTTGTTCACTTCTGTTCTTTGACTTTTCACGCAGTGCAGAGTAAACGTCGAGGCTCAGGTGGTTCATCTCTAATCGGTCTTGTAACACTTTATTGTGAAATTAGTTTCCTGTAGAGATTTTCGCTCCGACTTGTTTCGCTGCGTGTCGCTGGTATCCTGATGCGATGCCTTACTGGAATAATACTCCACTTACATGTTTCCAGTGTAGCGAGTTATCCGGCAAGTTTCTTCAGGATTTGTGCCAGTCTGGGTGAAACCCCCCAAAGACGCACAGCAACAGCCTTTTTTTTTCTTCTTTGTTTTCTCTTTTTTTCGCTCAGGCCTTCATGCAGACAGCTACATTTTCCCCTTTAAGCTGAACAAGCACCTTTGATCCTTTTGAGGAAGTTTGCCCTCATAGCTTCATGGCTGCTGAGTGTATATGTTTTTCTGAAGCTTAAACTTCACCGACTTTGTGTTGATGGCTTTTCTTCACTTTCCTATCGGAGCTCATTCGTTTGCAAGAAAACGCGCCTCAAACTCGCGACGCAGCTGGACTCTGCAACATGGCAGCTCCAAAGCAGCAGTGACACCCACCACGGTTTGATAAGAGTTTGACTTCTGACAGCAGTTGTTTCGTTTTGACAGAGCGGCTTTTCAGGTGTTGTGCGTTTTTCCACGTAACTGCTGTAAAGTGGTAAAGTGCGTTGACACACGCCGTTAGTCATCTCCTGAGTCCGCTGGCTTGACGTAGGGCGGGTGTTGTGTGTTCGCGGGCACTCGGTGTCCTTGCTGTTGACAGCCTCGGTGATTAAATGGGGGTGAATTATTTTTTTTCCCCCGTTTTCCTGTCTTTTGGTTTTGTGTCACAGCTTACTGGATTGTTCTGGGTGCTTTGGTGGGTGCGCACAGACAGGCAGACAGATGCCTGGTCACGTCTGTTCTGCCAATAGTCTAGTAATTACCTTTTAATGGCTATTATGTAACAAAGTGTGTGTGTGTGAAGTCTGGGGGCCGTTAAAGGAAGCTAATTAACAAACAATGAATTTGAGTGCACCTCAGCCCGTAACCGAATGCTCTCCGGTCATGAGTCCTGATTTCAGCTTTGTTTCAGGGCCTGAAACGAGTTGGCCTCCATCAGGCAACCAGGCAGACCTGCTGGCCTTTCATGTAGACGAGCCTTTAAACAATAGTACTCATGTCTCCCTCACTACGGTACCTTGCTGGAAAATTCTCCTGAACTGTTGATGTTTCTCTCCACCGTTTTGTGTAACAGTTTATAAAGCCTACCTGACCAGGAGGCGATGGATATGAGAGGCTTTCCCCCCTTTATTTGTTTGTTTTTTTGGTAAATGAACAGATAAATATGTGAATACACGGCCCTGGATTTATGGACTGTGGTTTTGTGCTTTACTTTGAATATGCAAATACCTTTTGCAACACCTGCGTCGAGGACTGCACCGATGCTCAGCTGTGTTTCTTCCCTTGTCTTTAGGAGGCTGAGACGGGATTTGTTCCTAGTGTTCAAGACTTTGACAAGAAGCTAGCTGAAGCTGACGCCTACCTACAGATTCTGATTGATCAGTTAAAGGTAGGACACGACGGAAATCCACACCGTGAGGTAGATATAGATGTTGTAGATTTCAGTGGCTTCTCATCCTATATTTATAGATTGAATCTGTGTCAGCGAGCATTTCCTTGTCTACTTTTCGGTAAAGCAGAAGTTCTTGTGAGTAAGATTTGTGGTGACAAACCAGATAACTGTATTTAAAGAAAGTAGACACTGTCTCCAGCATCTTAAGGAAACCACGTAACATGTCCTTCCTTAGATAAGCTCTCAGTAGTTTTCCACTGTGTCATCTGTACAGTCATCTGACAGTGGAATAGCTCTTATTTCATGTTTCTGTTTTTTAACCTTTCTTTCATCTCTTGTCCACACAGCTGTTTGATGAGAAGATCAAGGACTGCAAAGAGGATGAATCACGCAGAGTGAGTATCAGCAGCGCAGCTCTGTCCTCGCGTCTCGCCTCTCCGGTCCAGCATCATTAGAGCCGCTGCTAACAAAGGAGCAGGGGGCGAATGGAAACTGATAGCTGTCGGTGTATCGCAGATATTTCTGTTCCAAACTGGCCTAAAGCAGCAGTGATTTCAGAAGTGATCCTCTTATTTCAAAAGCTAAAGTTCAGTCCCCTCGATATTTATTTATCAGCCATGAAGAATAAAAATTAATCCTTCAAGGAGTAACCCTTGAAGCGCTTTCCTTAACTGAGTGGTTTCAGCTTTATTTCAGGCCTGCTTAGAGTCCAAAATGACTGGATGTGCATTAGAAAATCCCAGAAACTCTAATAGTCATCAAACCACATCTTTATTTATGAATGCTGAGGTGTCAGAACTCCTTAATGGTACAGGGGACGTCATCAGACGTCGTCTTAATGGGGGAAAGATGCATGAAGAAGATCAGTAGTCCTGACAAAGGACTAGGGCTGCCACAAACGATTATTTTGATAGTCGACTAGTCACCGATTATTTTTGCGATTAGTCGACTAATCAGATCATCATCCATTAGACGTAAAACTACAGCTTATTGCACCAGCAGCATCTGCTCTTATATAACTACCGGTATCATTAGCTTACAGCTTTAAGTGTTTAAGGTATGTGCTAACTAAAAATAAAGACAAGATGATAGTTTATTGAATTTTAATGAAATTTGCAGATTGTTTCGGTGAAGATTAATAAACTCCTTGCTATCTAAAATATAACAGGACACTGGAGTAAATTCTGGAGCATCTCACACTTCTGATAATCAGCTGTCTGCTTGACGTTTATTCAGCTGTGTAAAAACTATAACTTTAGTCTCAGCCAAATCGATTTACTCAGGAACAAATAAAATACTAAAAAAAGCCAAACAATAACATTTTAAGTTATCTAAGTGACTCATATATATTTAACCTGAGTAGCGAAAGACGGCGGTGGGTTTGAAAACGATTTGCGGGGAGTCCGGTGTTCTCACGGCGCTAGTGAGCCTAGCCCCCGGCTCGCTAACGAGCTAGTGGGTAACAGATGTCTCCGAAAACGTCGGAGCGCTTTTGAAAATATGTGGTGTCCTGATAAACTGAGCAGATATTTGAGGTTTACACAGTTACATTCTCGCCTGAAAATATGTTAAACGTTTATTTTGTGACCCAGAAAGAATAATAAGAGTAACATTAAAACTAACTAGCTGCCGCCATTGTTGGAAACTGCGCTGGGCCGCGCTATGAATTCTGGGACACAGCTGCTTCTTCTTCTTCTTCTTCTTCTTCTTCTTCTTCGGGGTTTAACGGTAGCTGACATCCTTGTACATGCAATGCTGCCATCTTCTGTTTCAGTCCGTTATTACACTCTTAAATCCTGCTACTTATTCCTGCGTCTTTTGTGATCGTACAAAGTTTCAAACGACGCGTCGACTATTAAATCAGTCGTCGACGATTTTGATAGTCGACGTAATCGTGACTAGTCGACAAATCGTGGCAGCCCTACAAAGGACCCGTCTGTTCTCCAGTGTTGCTTTAAGCTTAACCAAAACTTGCCACCACCTCTACTCACACCATAGGTTGCCCTCAGCTTGGACCGAGCTGCTGGCGACTGCGAGGCTGATCGATTCAGTAGTTCAGTTTTTTAGTTTGTGGTTCATTTTCTCAGTCACTTAACTGACTAATGGACAATTTAAGAAGTACATGATGTAAAAAGGGGACTATTGTTCAAACTACAATCTTCCTTTCTCTGTAGCGCCTCTCAGGCCCGGTCAGTTCTCCGAGATGATCTTCTAATGTTTGAAGATTAGAGGTGTAAACGTTTAACCTTCAGGGCGTCGCACTAGCCTCTGGGGTTATATGTCCACTTCCTCTTTGAGTTTAACACCAGCTTTTGGTCACTTTACCTGGTTGCTTGTGCCGACTGCATCAAAGCTTTCACAGCTGGAGTTTCAAGCCCCGGCTGAAGCCAGTCAGGCGTCATTACTCGCATCAGTATTTCTGCTCTTTAACCTCATTTTTTACTTCTTTCTGTTCTTTCGACAGAAAATTGAACATTTGAAGGAGACTACTTGTGTAAGTCAGAGAATGAACACATTTTCCTTCCTGTTGGGTTTAGAAGTCACTTCCTTCCTAATTAATTGCTCTGTGATTTTTCCCTTTCAGAGTATGGTAGAGTCCATCAAGCACTGTATTGTACTGCTGCAGATTGCCAAGGTAAGCACAGCACGAGTCCACTCTCTGCAGTTTGCCATTTCTTCATAACCATTGTTCTTGTGAAACCACATGAGTGTGCACTGTGTTACCTCGCATCCCTGGGGTAGTTCCCTGCTTACACTTGCTATCTGGGTCGGTGGTTGGTGAGGGTGTTGTCCAGTGTTCGTTTCATCACATGTTCTGTTCAGCCTTCTGAAAGGAAGTGGAGCAATCGTTTCTGCTTTGTTAGCTGTTTGATAAGGAAAGCAAAAAACACACACGTGGATTATCTCACACAGTAGTGCAATCCTGTTGTTTTCACTACTGAAAGAAGTGGCAAGTCTGGATTTGACCGTGTGATGAAAGGATCGCTGTATGTGGCAACTTGGGGAAAGTTTTGGAGCTTAACGCGAGAGACCCGGGCCTCGTTTGCACCGCACCGCGGCAGATGCTCGCGATGCTTTTATGAAATGACTCTTGAACCTTCACATACAATGAGTCTAACACTGTCTTCTTAAAATTTTAAGGACCAAAGTAACGAACAGCAACACGCAAACGGACCTATAGTAAGTTTGACCCTTTCTGTCCATGACAAAAGTCGAAATCAAACAAACTGCTAACTTTCTTTTCTCGCTTAATAGACTCTCTCCTGTTAGACCAGCAGATGTACAGATCTGTTTAGTGCATGCAGTCTAATTTGGGTCTAAGCTTTCCTTCATGTTTCCTGCTGCCTTCTTCTTAATTAAATCAATATCTTCCTCTAAAATCTAATATTTATTTATTTTGTAACTATTTTTCCTTCATGAAGACATGAAATGTATATGTGCAAATGGTGCTACACAAAATGCACATTGAGTGTATATTAGTACATCTCAAAAATGTCAAGTATTGTGAAAAGTTTATCATTTTATTCAAAAAGGTAAACATTCATGTAAATGTTAGTATTTTGTTGACAATGGCCTATAACTGTT
This sequence comes from Copadichromis virginalis, assembly GCF_057382275.1. Taxonomy (NCBI): domain Eukaryota; kingdom Metazoa; phylum Chordata; class Actinopteri; order Cichliformes; family Cichlidae; genus Copadichromis; species Copadichromis virginalis. The sequence continues at coordinate 2,549,410 of NC_140639.1, forward strand.
ATTCAGTTCCTCAAATTATTGAAGTATTTCATTTTCAGTGTGAGTAAATTACTCTTCACTCTTAGTTTAGTAACCACAGTCGTTGGGAAGAACGCTGACTCGACAGCTGTCCAGATGAAGATCGAGTTTATGCCACAGCAAAGCTGTTTTGAAGCATGTTAATGGAAAGTGTGGTAGGAACAGTTGCACAAGCAGTAGCAATTACCTGAGCCGTGAGTGGATTGTCAGGAAAAGCGGACGGCGTCCACTCTTTAGGTAAGAGCGTTTCTAAACTCAAGCCATATATCTGATGGACCGCATACAGCTGCTTTAATCTTAAGTGGACCAGGAAAATTCCCCTTTCTGCCGCTGCACAGTTAATCCCAGAGATATCGCAATCTAAGGAAAAGAAGTGCAGTGGTAACAGTGGGTCATTTTTCCACACGATGGAGAAATGCTGCTGAAAGAAATTGATTAGCATAACTGTGTGGGCTCGTATTGTAAAGTGTAAATTCAGCTCATTGCCCAGACAGTCAGTTTATTTTCCTTTTCCCTTTTTGTTTCTTTGCTGCGGTCACATTTTTAGGGTGATTTTAGGGTGCCGTGCCGTCTGCTGGTGATGGTTGATCCACTGTGTTTTATCCACACTGTGGACAAGAGTGCGTCTGCCATTGTTCAAGAGGAATAGGAGAAACCCCAAAAATACAGATGATGTTCAGTGTAGTGTATAAGTCGGCATATGGAGATCCTTTTTGTTTGATCTGAGGAAGCCTTCTAATAATTTGACATACTGGCTGTTTGTAGCTGATAAAGGCCTGAAATATCTCACTTTACAGAATATATGAAAGTTTATCTCTTTAAATTAAATTATGAAAAATAAACCTTTACACAATACTCGGTGTTCTGAGATGCACTAGTGTAAGTGCACATGGGACACGTGTGATCGCATGCCTGCGTATACAAGTGTTGCCCATCACTTGTGGGGCAGGGATAGCTCAGTAGGTAAAGTGGTCGCCCCATGATCGGAAGGTCGGCGGTTCGAATCCACTTAACGGCTACCCTGAGGTACCCATGAGCAAGGTACCGTCCCTACACACTGCTCCCCGGGCGCCTGCTTAGTGGGCTGCCCACTGCTTCACTGAGTGAATGGGTCAAATGCAGAGAAAAACAAGTAATTTCCCCATGGGGATCAATAAAGTATCCATTATTATTATTATTATTATTATTCACTTACTAATTAGAGGAATCGAAGTCACCATTGATCGGTCATTGTCACACTGCCTGCTTATTGAACCACTGAGCACTAATAGCTGGAAAGCCGTGCAGAAAGCACTCCTGGGCTTCTGCAGATATTCGTGTTGAAGGCCACGACAGGATTTACGCACGTTTTGAACCACTAAAGCTTTCAGCAGTAAGAGTTCCTGTTAACTGTTTTTCAAAATAAAACGGCTCTAAAAATTACCAGACCTAAAAAGGCGATAAAACATGACACAGTTGTTATGACCTAATACCAGATTATGTGTCTCATGTATACTAATGACTACTAATTATTGACCTGCAAAATAAATAAACTGAAGGTGGATATCACTACTTCCATCTTTGGAAAAAGCAAAGGATCGAGAAGTGTTTGTAGATCGTTTAATACAACACAACCTCCCACTTTAAGCAAGACCTCCGCGTAAGCCGGCTAGCTCACAGGACTGCATTGATCTTACAGCTGGCTTAATCTCTTATCATTAAGTATAGTATTATGTAGTATAAATAGCACAGCGAAAGCTCTGCCTATGCACATACCTGCACGTGCCACCTTTGTATGCCATAGGCTTTCCACTAATCGTACCTCTGCTGAATGTCTGTCACTGCCTGCACAGCAGTGATGCATGCACCGTAGGCCTTTGTTTAAGATGCTCCAGGCGTCAGCAGCACGTTTGACCCTGTCAAACTGCACTGCCTGGGGAATTGCTGCAAAGTGCAAGAATCATTTAAACCAAGCTCACGAGAAGCATGTTCAGTAGTTATGTCAAAATAATTTATGTGCTGTGGGTGGCTGAGGGGTTGCACTGCTGCGAGAGCTGCTCATTGCATTAATATTGCATTCACTTGGAGGGGTAGAGAGGTTATTGATCATTAGAGTTTAAAACCCTTTTTAGCTTTTTTTGATGACCTTGCTCTTCACATGCTTTTTTCCTCTCATGTTGTGCTTGCATAGCCATAGGCTGGTCCGTATACATAATTGGATCTAATTAGAAGCCGTCGAGTTACGTTTATGAAGGCATGTGGACGCTGGAACCATTAGAAGGAGAAAGAACAGAACAGACGCAGGAAGTTTGGAGATAGGAGGGCAAATCCTTGACCTCTGACTGTATCTTTTTTGTTTAGCATTTAGATAAAGGTTTATTGTCAGTTATCTTGACCTATAAACGGAGAAAAACAAGGTCAGTGTAATTCCTATAACTCAGTTCAGTAAAAACCTCACGTCACACCTCGGCCTAATCTCACAGCCGTAACACGAAGTCGCTGCGTTCCTGTTGAGCTCAGATTATCTCAAAATAGAGAAAAGGTGTAGAAGTCAGAAACTGCAGGTCAGGTTTGCGTTATAATGTCACTAAATGTTGTTTCCTGGCGGTGAGCTGTTGGGGAACGAGGGGCGAGATATTTTTGGTGTATCTCGTGTGGTTGCTGGTGTTCCTGTCAGATGGGTCGTTGGGGCTGTGACCACATGGTGTCGACAGGCTGCTGTTTGTATGCATGCAGCGTTTGCCACGAATCAAGGCAGGCCTCTACAAATGATTACTACTGTAGTGTTTATTAACCCCCCCGACCCCCCCAGGCCTTTTTAAAGAAGAAACAGGCTGCTCAGATGTCAAGAGTCAACGTTAGCAGTTGTGTAGAGCTACTCCTAGCGTTTGCATGTCAAGCTGTGTTGTTGGTTTCATATTGATTGCATTAATTAAGCTTGGCAACGCCGCTCTTTCCAGGAAATCAAGTGCGAGGAAATTGATCTGCGCCGGCTGGATGGTGCATTGTTTAGTTCGCTCTTCACATAGGTGCACCGAGTTGTGATCAGGTCACACTGTTCCCCTTCTGGGTTTGAGAGGATAAAGGAGCAGGTGGATCCTTGCAGAGTAGGACTGTTTCTGAACTAAAAGCCAAACTGCTTTCGATTTAGTTTTTTCTAAACCAGTAAGCTGTGTGTGTGTGTGTGTGTGTGTGTGTGTGTGTGTGTGTGTGTGTGTGTGAGAGATTGTTGCAGCAAAGCTCAGATGTCGTTTTTTGTTGTAAAGGGCATCGTTGTGTTTGTTTTTTTTCCTCCAGAGCACCATCAACCCAGTGGATGGGATCTACCAGCCCCCTCTGGACACTCCAGCGGTGAACACAATGCCAACACAGACAACACTACCCCCAGGTACATCTGCCTCCCCAACATGTGGCAGACATTTAAAAGTAACAGCTGTCACTTACTGTGTTGAGACATGCTGAGAGGTTGTTGGTGTTATATACTTAAAGGTGACAGCAGCTCCCCCTGTGGTTGGGATTGGAATCGCAGAACCGTTAGAGAAATGTGTCAAATCTGTCGATGTTCTGTCCTTGGATGACATTTGAAATTATGTTTCAGCTGCAACTGGAAACATGTTCTAGTGTGACAGTACCATCACCAGTATTGATAAATATTCTTAATAGTCTCTCAGTATTTGAAGGTAAACCTTCACACAGGGTTTAGCAGCATTATTCCCTCTCTTCTTCTCCTTCTTTTAAATTAAGGATCTGTGTTGAAGCAGATTCCTGTTTTGTGGGCTAATATGGTTTATCCACTCAACAAGAATCCTCACATGTCTTGACTGAACTCTGACTAAATCTTTGGCTATTTCAGTCAGATGACTATGACTAGACTAAAAAAAAAAAGGCTATAAAATCAGCAGTGCGAAGTAGGCCGTTCTAATTTTGGTCTCTTATAATAGACGGTGTAATCCCCGCTCACAGATGAAGCTTCTGTCTGCAGCGTCCTGCCACGTGGCATGAGATGCTGCTTTTAATGGGGTCTGGCTTCGTTTCGAGGCTTCGGCGCTAACTCTGCTTTCTCTCCGTTTGATGAAGACGCGTCTCAGGTGTGCAAATCAGACCAACGACCCTCCACGTTACCTGTTGGTCCCGTCGTCACAGTGATGGGCAGTCTGCAGACCCCGACTCCCAACAGCACAGGTGAATTCAATTCAGTGTCATGAACTGGACTAATTTTTGTGAAATGCTGAAATGGCTATATGTTATTGAAACGGGTTCCTCATACTGCCGAGCAGCCCAATCAGCAGGTTAGAGTCTGTTTAGTTATTTTGTTGTTGTTGTAGCTGTGTGATCTGTAAACTGCACACAACCTTTTTTAATGGTAAACAGTGGACAGAAGAATGTGTTTCCCTGAGGACATGGTAACCACAGGGAAACCAGGTATGATACTGACGATCTGTTGATGAAAAGTTCAAGCTTTCATACTCGGACTCTTCGTACATTATCAGGAGTTAAGCAGCCAAACTTGGCACCCTGATGGGTTTTATTTAGATCGCTTGTTATGATGTTGTTTAGGAGCCACCAAACAATGGACTACAATCACATAGCAAACAGTACAGTAGCATGGACATGTAATAGTAGATTTAAGGTGATTTGGGTGAAATGTGTTTACATAATTTGATGCCACTGCCCCCCAGTGGCCAAAAAAGATCCTTTTTTTTTTTCATTTCATTCTTGACCTTCAAACAATTACTTTAAATGACATTTAGTGCCGTCTTTGTCTATTTGTAGCAGGGCTGCCACAAACGATTTTGTTGATAGTCGACTAATCAGATCATCATCCATTGGATGTAAAACGTACAGCTTATTGCACCAGCAGCATCTGCTCTTATATAACTATCATTAGCTTACAGCTTGAAGTGTTTAAGGTGCTAACTAAAAATAAAGACAAGATGTTTATTAAATTGTAATGAAATTTGCAGATTGTTTCGGTGAAGTTTAATAAACTCCTTGCTATCTAAAATATAACAGGACACCGGAGTATATTCTGGAGCATCTCACACTTCTGATAATCAGCTGTCTGCTTGACGTTTATTCAGCTGTGTAAAAACTATAACTTTGATCTCAGCCAAACCGATTTACTCAGGAACAAATAAAATACTAAAAAAGCCAAACAATAACATTGTTAAGTTATCTAAGTGACTCATATATCATGTTTAACCGGAGTAGCGAAAGACGGCGGGGATCTAAAAATTATGTGCCGGGAGTCTGGTGTTTTTCGCCGGCTCTAGTGAGCCTTGAACCCGGGTTAGCTATCGAGCTGGTGGTTAACAGACGACGGAGCACTTTTACACAAATATGTGATGTCTTGATAAACCGAGCAGATATTAGTTTACACCAGCGTGTGAATGTGTGTGTGAATGGGTGAATGACTGAATGTAGTGTAAAGCGCTTTGGGGTCCTTAGGGACTGAGTAAAGCGCTATACAAATGCAGGCCATTTACCATTTACCATTTACACAGCTACATTCTTACCTGAAAATATGTTAAAAGTTTATTTTGTGACCCAGAAAGAGGAATAAGAGTGATATTAAAACTTAGGAGCTGCCGCCATTGTTGGAAACTGGAATTAGCTGAGCTATGAATTCTGGGATAGGTTGGGCCACGAAGGACACGCCCGACCCATCCTTCAAATCTGGGGAAAAGGAGGACATATTTGTCGGCCTTATTTGGAGGAGTCTTCGAATTTGCGAAGCCTTCGTCACGTCACTGTAACGTGATCGGCCTCCTAATGCGGCGTCCAAAGGATGCGGCCCCTGAATTTGGACACTAGTGATGTGCGGATCGATACTGAAATATCGATTCCTCAGATACCAGTCGTTTATGTTCTAGAATCATAAGACAATTAAAACAAACAATAAAACAGGACAACAAACAATAGGTAACAACACAACAAGCTAGACCAGCCAACTAGTTAGAATCAAAAGCCAAAGTAAAAAGATGAGTTTTAAGACGTGATTTAAAAGACTGGATCGACTCGGCAGTACGAACATGAACAGGGAGGTTATTCCAGAGGTGCCACGGATGCAAAGGCCCGGTCACCTCTCGACTTCATTCGAGACCCAGGTTGTGCTAGGAGCCTGTGATTGGACGATGTAAGTGCTCAGAAAGATAGCTGGGTGCTAAATTATTCAGAATTTTAAAAGTGAACAAAAGACTTTTAAAATCTATGCGATATTTAACAGGGACCCAATGTAGTTTGGTTAAAATTGGAGCGAATCGTTCATAGATTCTCGTACCTGTTAAAAGACGCGCAGCTGCATTTTGAATTAACTGAAGCCGGTAAAGAGAAGACTCTTAAATCCTGCTACTTATTCCTGCATCTTTAGGATCTTACAGTCGACCCGTCTATTAAATTTGTCATCGACATAATCGTGGCAGTCCTAATTTGTTTTACTGCAGTTTTACAGGTTACAGGTCGTTAACAAAAATGCTATTTTTAGGAGCATTTTGAGGCTCGTGTGTTTTGTTAAATGCGTGAAAGCGTGCCACTGAACGCAAGTTAAAATGAGCAGAAAGCAGACAGCCGGCATGCTTGAGAGTACTGTCAATACGCTCTGCAGAGAAAGTCTTCACTGTGTTAAGTCGGCTTATTGGTGCCGAGCACATCCTGCTGAACAGCAGAGCTGGGAAACGGGGGCTCCAGTCGAACAATATAATGTTGATTTCATCACCATGGCATCGTGTAGGGCAGGCGCCGGCGAGCTTCTGCATCAACAGAGGCCTTTTGGCTCCTCCTACCAAACAGACAGGCGGATGACAGATGTATGTATGAGTGGGCTGATGGCGTGAGGCACACCGTTCGATTACATTTTTTTCATGTGTGTGTTTTTTAGGGAGTGGCCCGTCAGGCCCCAGCAGCGGTGTCGCCTCCCCGGCTCACATCCCCCTCCCCTCACACTCGGTGCCAGACTTCTCCTACTCCTCCAGTGAGGACGAATTCTATGACGCCGATGAGTTTTACCAGAGCAACACTTCCCCCAAACACTGCATAGAGTGAGTACAGCAGCAAGAAATATTCTGCTTGGATTGAATAAAAATCCAACAGCATGAGCATTTGCAATCTGAGAAGTTTGCCTCTTGTTTTATATTTATTCTTTATCCCCTTTATCTCTATTGCTTCCTGCTTCCTTGCTCGTCCTCCTGCACCCAGTCCCTCAGGGCCTCCAGCTGCCTCGCCCCTTACTAACGAAGAAACTGCTCTGAAACGACCCAACACTACAGAGTCCCTCAACTCTTCGATGTCCAATGGCACCACAGACACGGGTAAAAAGGGAAATAATCACGAGACACCTGATCACATCGCAGCTGATTGTCCCTCACTGATTAAACTCTAAGCATGAGGCGTTATTTAAATCATATTTTACTACATGATGGTGAAATATGTGGCTCTGCTCTTGTCCTCAGACCAGTTTGACTGTCACGATGACCGTGACGACGACGGTGAAAGGGAGTCTGTGGAAGAGCACAAGAGCGTCATCATGCATTTGCTGTCTCAAGTTCGACTGGGCATGGACCTCACAAAGGTCAGGACCTCTTAGCGTCTTAGCCGCCCTAATTGTTCCGTCGCGGCGTTTTGCTCTCCAGCGCTGTCGGCGTAAGGTTTTCTTTTTTAACAACACTTCACTGTATTTCCCAGGTGGTCCTGCCTACCTTCATCCTAGAAAGAAGGTCTTTGTTAGAAATGTATGCAGATTTCTTTGCACACCCCGACTTATTTGTAAGGTACGTACCATTTCAGCTGTTTATCATCATGCACACTCTGGCATGAGGGTAGGCCGTCATTCAGTACTTGTTTCTTTTACTCGCTAGTATCGCTGAGCAGCCAGAGCCCAGGGAGCGGATGGTGCAGGTGGTGAGGTGGTACCTGTCGGCTTTCCATGCCGGAAGGAAAGGCTCAGTGGCCAAGAAACCGTACAACCCAATCCTAGGAGAAGTCTTCTACTGCCACTGGGATCTTCCCAGCGAGACAGAGGAGCCTTCGCCACCTACGGTGAGGCCGTTTGTCACTGCGGTCAAGTAGATTTTTGATCCAGTAATAATTTCAATTATTACTTTTACAAGTTCCTGAATCGTCGATCTGCAGTTCTAACCAAGAATCACAATCCTGCTCTCAATGTGCTTCGTTCTCGCACGTTTCAGGAGACGGTATCAGAAGGCCCGGTTCCCTGGGCTTCATCCAACAGCGTGTCTTTTGTGGCAGAGCAGGTCTCTCACCACCCGCCCAGTAAGTGTAAACGCAGAATTGCTCATTACATGTAGATCCAGAAGGGTGTGGCGGAGGCTTTAGAAAAGTAAAAATGTTTGGGTTTTATTTTCTGCACGATCGCTGATGTGTTGCTGTTTTTGCACCACTAATTATTTCCTGCATTTTTCCCCTGTAGTTTCTGCGTTCTACGCCGAGTGCTTAAGTAGGAAGATCCAGTTCAACGCTCACATCTGGACTAAATCTAAGTTTCTGGGCATGTCCATAGGCGTCCACAACATCGGCCAAGGTACACTAAGCTCTGCCTTATATTCTCTGATGAGTGTGATTCAGTGAATCTTTGTGTTAAGTGACCTCTGGCCTCTCTCCAGGCTGCGTGTCATGTTTGGAGCACGATGAGCATTACATTCTCACCTTTCCTAACGGATATGGCAGGTAGGTGCCGTTAACGCGTCCCTGTGCTCGCCTGTGTCATCGCTCAGTCGGTCGTTACTTTGTTTCGCTGACCTACGCCTGTCTGTCCAGGTCGATCCTCACTGTGCCGTGGGTGGAGCTTGGTGGAGAGTGCAACATCTCCTGCTCCAAGTCGGGCTACAGCGCTAACATCGTGTTCCACACCAAACCCTTCTATGGTGGAAAGAAGCACAGAATCACTGCAGAGATCTTGTAAGAGCCATGTGGTTATATCACATTATTTAAGGATTGCTGAGAGTCTGCTCTTTAATACACAAGATGACATCTGGGTTTGGTTCCGTCCCTGCAGTTCACCAAACGACAAGAAGTCTTTCTGCTCCATTGAGGGAGAGTGGAACGGAGTCATGTATGCTAAATGGGCGACTGGAGTGAGTCCTTTGTTTTATTTACGTTACAAAATGTAGGAAATCACTACCTTAAATGAATTAATACGTGTGTGAACGTGTTTTCATATGTTTCTAGGAGAACACGGTGTTCATAGACACTAAGAAGATGGGCATCGTTAAGAAGAGAGTGAGGAAGCTGGAAGACCAGCTCGAGTACGAGTCTCGAAGGTGAGGAGAGGATCAGTGTCGGACCTCAGCCGTCTCACGGGATCCTTTAACTCTAAATGTTTGACTTTCAAACTTTTACCCCTTTTAGACTGTGGAAGGATGTGACTCTGAACCTGAAGATAAAAGACATCGATGCAGCGACAGAAGCCAAGCACCGGTTGGAGGAGAAACAGAGAGCTGAAGCCAGAGAGAGGAAGGAGAAGGAGCAGCAGTGGGAGACCAGGGTGAGGATTTCCTTAGCGTACCATGGGATCTGAGTATTATGGGCAATATAGCTTTAAAATTCTGTCAGGATATTTGCAGTGTGGCTCCAAAGTGTAGTGTTTTACACAAATGCATGTGAAAGGTTGCTGGTTTGATTCCAGCTTGAGACACAAATCACTTGTAGGCTGCATCAGAAAGAGCAACCAGACTAAAACGTGCAGAGCTACCCGCTGCAGGTACCAGGGAGCAGCTGAAAGTAGCTTCATTTCAAGGAAATGTACAACAATCATATTTATGACAATAAAAGGAAAATGCTGAGCAACATTTTATCTGTGAGTGCAGCTTTCAGGCAGCAGCAGCATTTATTAGTGCAAACAACACGAAGGACGCTTTCTATCCTTCTTTTCCAATGAGCTGCTGTCATCCATGACACACCACCCACTTAACGTGGAATCTATCGCCACAAAGCGTTATAGTGCAGCAGTAGTGACACAGCAATATATCCAGTGAGGTGGGGGTGGCTGTAGCTCAGGAGGTGGAGCAGGTCATCTACTTATCGGAAGGTTGGTGGTTTGATTTCATGCCAAACATCCTCGGGCAAGATGCTAACCCCAGGTTTCTCTCTGATGCAGCCATTGGAGTGCGAGTGTTAAGCATGGAATCAAGTGCTTGTATGACGGGTGCGACTGGGTGAATGAGGCATGTTGTATGTAGAGTAGAAAAGCATTATAGAAGAACCAGCTCATTGCACAAAACACACCCGGGTAATGTTTTCCGTGGAACGTTTAAGGAAAAGTAGCAACAACCGGATATTAGGTCAAGCTTTTTGACCAGGCATCAGGAATTTCTATTCACCGTTTGATCCTCCTGACTTGTGGAGTGCAGCTAGTTAGCGGATGTGTTTGGGTCAGGCGTCACTATCTGCTAGTGTCCCTGTTTTGTAGCCTGGTTATATTCAGCAGTCTGCTTTTTGTCTGCAGTGGTGAAACGAGGTTGTTACTAGTTTAGTGGAACAGTTTTCTTGCATCATTTGCAAAATCCCGTGCATGAGCACCGTGCATGAGCACCGTGCATGAGCACCGTGCATGAATCCTGCACTTTCCCAGAACCAAATAGTCATCAGAGGCTAACACGAGTCTCTCTCTGAGCTTGTGTCGTCGTCATGGACACTAAGGAAAGTAAACACACGGTGTATTTGACATATCGCAGCCATAACTGTCGTGGCAATGGAAGCGAAGCCTTCTCCGTACCGCAAACTTTAAATTCCACACATCTCAGAGAGATCAGTGACAACATTGTAATTTTACTTTCAGAAATACTTCAGATATCGAGTATAATTCTCATTGCTCTGTGTTTCTGTAGCTATTCCACGAGGACGGCGAGTGCTGGGTCTACGACGAGCCGCTATTAAAGAGATTAGCCTCCCAGAGGCACTGAGAAGAGCGCGCCGCACTCGGATGCATCAAGAATGCACACACAACAGAGTCTTCATAAGAACTCTTTTGCAGAAACCACTTGTTATTCAAGCCTTGGAATGACTGATGATTGAATCTCTACACTGCTTTGCATTTGACTGTAAAACAATATGGAAATGAATGAAAAGCATCAAAGATGTAACATGAATATTAGTAAAGCTCCTCTCCTTATTTGGTCAGTCTCTCATCCACTGATACCCGCCACCTGCCAACATGAGACTCAGCAGCACAGAGTGGAGAGGTCACGTGCCTCCCACTCATCCACACCCTTCAGCAGCTCCACAGGATGAGCCAGAGCAACACTCCTTTCCTACATCTATAGTTTTTTGCTGGGGGGGTGGGGGTCTGTGGTCAATGGTGTTTGGCTCAAGTAATAGCACGAGAAATAAAACGGCGCTCTACATCTCAGGGAATCTGGTGACTGAGGAAAGAAAGCTGGTGCCCCCACCCAGAGTCTGACAGCCTTATAACGGTGGAACGGATGAATCTTAAAGGGGCGGGAGAGGAAAATCTCTGCTTGCCTGCAACTAGTTAGAACTGTTTATATATAGATATACATATGATGGATATATAAATATATATTCTTTTTTTATTTCTAATGCTCTTATTGTTTATTTTTCTTTGCGGCAATAGTGTAAAAACATATTTGAGGATCTGAATCTGAACCTTTACATCCTTAGGAGTCATTCCATTTAGCCTTTTAATGTTTCGTTCCCATTTCAGAGTTACCTTTGCCACCCATTTGGATCACTCTCGCTGTTCTGTGTCTCGAGTATTATCCAGAAACGAAGCCCTGCAGAAAGCCATAGCATCTAAACGCTGATTTTGGGAGTTGTGGCTGATTTCAAATATGCAATACTGATAGAAAAAACAAAGTTTGCCTGTGGGAGGACAAATTCTGTCCATTATGCCAAAAAAAAGGTTTAGAGAAAAGGCTGAAGGGACTTTTGTCTGGACAGAGACCAAAACAGTCTTCTGAGAAGGTTTTGAAGGCATTTATGAACAAATGATTGTTTACATACTTTTGTCTTTCTGGACAGCAGGTCCATGAAGAGGACGTAAAGCTCGAACTGAGTCTGTAAAGTCTGGTTTTGTTCTCGTTTTCCCTTCAGATCAGAGTGGGGCGCCTCGTTATTCGCTTGCACGTTGTCGGAGTGCGAAGAGCGAAAACGTGAGACGGCCTTTAAAAACACTGGTGCACTTTCATAGTGCTGCTACAGTCCAGACGTTGTTCTGCTGGTTGAATCTTCTGTTTTCCAAGTTTCAGAACCACATATTTATCCTGCTGTACACCCCCAGCTTTGTTGAACCATTGTTCTTTCTCTTATTTGCAGCTGCATCGGTTGGATCTGAATGCAATGGTAGTTGGATGAGATGAAGAAATAAAAATATATTTATCTTTGCCTGAAAATGCAGTAGCAAGCTCACAACAGCCCCCCTGTTGACCCCCTTCTTTTTTTAATCTTTGTGATTTGATTATTGTATCTCCTAAATATTTGGCCATTGTGTTCAGTGAGACCCTTTAAGCCATATATTCATGTATCTGGTGAAGGGATCTGCAGAGACGAGCATATAGTTGGTGCTGTATGCAAAACCAGCGAAACGCTTGTTGAATTGAATTCATCAGAATCAGACAAAAATGCCTTTTGAAAATAATCAACATGAAGGATTCTAAGAAATTTCTTTATTTTTTTCCCATGTTTTGTGTTTGTGGAGGCCTCGCCATTCATTTCAGTTCTGCTCAGTATTGCCTGATAGAGAGCAATCAAAACAAATGTATTTTTTATTTCCTTCTCATCATAACCATTGATTGTATCCAATTCTCCTGTTTATTGATGCAAAATATTAAATCTCTATGAGTTTACTCCTGTGAGCTTTTTGTCATGCTTCCCCTCAAATCACGCTGGTGCCGTGTTGGACCGCCTTTTCCTGTTTTGTGGGTAGATTCACCGAGGTGTGGGAAGCATTCCTCAAGGGACTTTGGTCCATATGGACATGATGGTATCACACAGTTGACGTGTGGCATTAACAAGGCATTTCCAGCTAAACACCTGCTGCTCACTGTGTGTTTTCTCTTTTTCAGTCGGACTCTAAACCCCAGAGATGTTTGGTTTACTTGAAGTGACACGAAGTCTGTTTATTCAGCCTCGTAGGTTATCAGGGGACTGCTTTTGAGCCTAGTGTACGTATCCTGTCACCTCCAGGATCAAATGTATAACTATTTATTAAACACCCAGCTATCAAAAATATCTGAGCTCTGTTGATTTTAGCAGTTTGATTAAACATTTTTTTTTAAATTGCCCCTTTGGTGCACTTAGCGTGGTGGAAATGCTACACCCCGCTCCAGTCTATATTTGCGCACTCAGTTTGTTGACATCTTTTTATTCTCAGAAGAGCGTGGCCCTTCTTCCACCTCACTGCGCTCTTTATCGGCAGGGACTTCAAAAACACTTGTGCAAGTGTCGAGGGACTTTAAAAATAGAACCTGACACGAGGCGCGTCTGCGAGGTGGGACCTGCAGATTAAATAATAATGCAGGACACAGTGTGCCTGCAGGCTCCAGCAGGAGGAGGTTGTTCAAGAAAGTTACATCAATTTAAGAAGCAAACAGACTAATGTGAGGATTTTTTGGATCAGTCTGGGTACTTTGACTCCTACATTATGGAAAAATACGTTTTTCAATCCATAATAGTGAAAATTAACATTGGGATCTAAAATTTCACCTCAGTTAATGCAGATTTTTTACATATACTGGTCACCCTTGCTTTTCTATCTCAGCCTTTTAATAATAATTTTTTTAAAAGGCTTTTTGATTACACTGTGTAACACAGTTTTAGTACCTGTGTACTTGTTTGTGCCTCAAAGAGGAAGCATGTGATAGAGAGGAACTGTGGTTCTGTATGAAGAGGGTGATGCAGTATGAAGAAAAGAAAAGTCCTGTTTCTCTTCATTAAGTATCCTGGTAAACGGTGGGCTTGCAAGCCCAGAGAGTGTCTGGCTGATCCTGAACCACTGAAAAACTCTGCCATCTATGATGGTACACAAGATGATTTACATGTGGTTGCTAAAAAGAGACTAAACATATGGCACCAACAGCCTGTAGGGTGAGAAGATGAAACAGTAAGACAAATAATACAGAGGTGATTATGTCAAAAACACCAGGGAATAGGTAACTGTCTTGGTTACAGGTATGGTATGCAGAACCAACAGAATGTTAAATGCTAAACATTCAGAGAAGTTAGTCTCTCTCAATATTCATTATCAGATAGGAGTGAGATGGGTTCAAGGCAGGGGGTGATGCTGCTCTCAGCCCCTTCTTGTTTACGGTGGTGGTGGACAGGTTGACAGATGAGGCCAGGCAGGAGTCTCAAGGACTCTCATGTTCACAGACACTGTGATCTGTAGTGAGAGTAGGCAGCAGGTGGAGGTGAGCCTGGAGAAGTAGAGGCATGGATGAGTTTAAATACCTGGGGTCAACCATCCAAAGCAACAAACAACAGAGGTGAAGAAGAGCGTGCATTCAGGGTGGAGTGGGTAGAGGCGAGTATCAGGGGTGATTTGTGACAGAAAGGGAAGGTTTACAAGCTACTAGTGAGACCTGTGATGATGGAGACGGCAGCACAGGAGGTGGAGTGGAAGGTAGTGGAGTTAAAGATAGTGTTGAGGTTGAACAGTTGAACCTGAGCTGGTTTGGACCTGTGCAGACCTGTGCGGAGGAACCGTGGATACACGACAGATGTTGAATGTGGAGCTAGCTCCATCCATTCCCTGTGAAGGTGGAAATGCAGATGCAGGTGGTTGGTGTGACAGAAGAGGAGAGAAGTCCTAAAGGGAGCAGCTGAACAATTACAAATGAATCAAAGCAGAGTTTTTTCAGGGCACAAGTATTCAGTTAAAATACAAAAACATGTCGCACACGTTGCGCGTTCACAGACCGACTCGTCCAGCAGGGGCGCTGCTCAGCCAGCCATGTTTTTCCCATCAGGCTGTGCGGTAGCTTCTATAAAAGCGCCTCGCGCCCGCTTCTCTGCCTCATTCCTCGGACGACTTACTGGTGAGTTGGTTGGAGTTTTTCAGCTTTAGTGTTTGTCTCGTGGTTTTTGACTTTATTGTACGCCCGCAGTAATAACTGTTAACCTATCATGTAGGTAACGTTGTACTCGGTGGCATTTTTAAGTGGAAGCTCTTTAGAGCTAATAAGCGTTAGCCTAGCAGGCCTCATCCACGTGCAACAGATCGCGTGTTGGCCTGCGGATCGTTAGCTCCTGTTTTAAAAGCAGCCTCGGTGCAGTTTAGTCCCGCTTACATATGATGACATAATGTTGCTAGGGACATCTGAGTCGATGTGAAGTAAAGGCAACATTCCTGACAAGACGGGGCAAAGGCTGTGAGAAACTGTGGGCCGGTTAGCTTAGCTGCACGGCTCCTGCTGCTGGCCATGCAGCGTATTTAGTGGGTGTATATAACTTTGTGTTAAGTTATGAGGATTTTAATTAAAAATGTTAACCTTCCTGTCGTGTTTGGGTTAAATCTGACAGATTAACAACTTAAAACACTCAAAAATACAGACGGCTCTTCAAAGATGAAGGATCACGATGCTCATCCTGACTTCTCAAAATCAGCAGATGCTTGATGGTAAGGAATTCTGCTTTAAACCCTGAATCTTTAGTTATTTTTTTATTTTGTTTCCCTAAATGGACGTCGGTGATGATTTAAAGTGTAAGAGTAGTGGACAGAAGTGATTTCTGAGCATTTTCTACACTGAGACTTCCATATATAGTTTTTCCTTTGAGTTTCTTGCTTTTCCCATTCATTGTAATAGTCCTAACAAGAGTGTTTCTACAGGTGCTGTGAAAGCCCAGAGATGTGACTGGTCTGTAGGGGACTGAGGAGGTGAGGATGAGTGTTTGCAGAGGAAACTTGTGCTTCTCTAAGGTGTTCGCTGTGGAGAGACTACACTTGCTCTTAAATCAAACTATAATGATAAAATTCCTAAAGCTGAAATTGAAGGTGCCTTTTTAATTGCTTGGGTGCGGGGCCATATTTACAAATATTTCAAACCTAAGTATTAATACCCCCAGTGTGCCTTTGCATGGATAAACTAATATTTGCATGTAAAACTAATGGGGATATTACTGCTTTCATTTGACTGGCAAAGTGTGATTTGTACACAATGTACAACAAATGAACAGGAAATCTATTTTAAATGAAAATGTTAAATATTTGGCCACAACACTGACTTGTAACGCTGTTCCTGGAGTCCTGATCCACACGTGTAGTTTTCTCTGCTAACACCTCAGGGAAGCATCAGTCTTTGCCATAAATTTGTGCTCCTGTGATGACACTTATTTGCTACTCTTGAGAAGATGTGATGATACTCCAACCACCAAGTTGTATTATCTGAGGCACTACTTACTCCCAACCTGTGAGCTTAAAAGTTTATATCATTTTAATCACTTTATTTTTACCCACAGGTGTCCTCAGGTCCGAGTCCTATCGCTAACAGGTAATGGATGTAAATTCTTGATCATGTGTTACCATAAGAAACTGTTAATGATGACTTTTGTTTTTAAAACGATGGGAATCTCTCTGAAAAAGAGTGAAAGAGGACTTTTTTCTGATGCAGTTAAAACTATATTACATACATGCATGTTAAAATTTGGACTCTTCAACGATGCGTCTCTCGTGCTTTGCAGACGGTCCTGATGTTGGATCCAGATGTGCATTCTTGGATCAGCTGCAGGTAGGTTTTTTCTTTGAGGAGCCGGCCTGTAAAAATAAAACTGTTTCGATGCAATGATGAGTGCATAGTTCAGCAGATTAAACTGTGAAGAATTACTGTTGTCTTTCGCTCCTAGCTGATGTGTCGGCCTCTGCAACCTTTGAGGGTCACTGGGTTTGAGTTCTTTCTAAACTTATATATTTAATTTTTTTTTTTTTTCAGGAGTCCCACAAAAGGCAAAGTGGAGGTGAGTTGAAATCCTGCTCTACGTTTCTTTTAATGAAGCTCGATGCAGTGATGAGTGCATAGTTCAACAGATTAAACTATGAAGAATAACTATCGTCTTTCGCTCCTAGCTGAGCATCAACTTATGTAGTCCCACAATCACTGATGTGTTTAAAACAAAGTGATAATCTAGTTCTTTCTCTTCAGATGTGAACACCTTGCTGTCTGACTCGTTGCTGCTCTGCTGGTAAGCATTAAATCTCAAACACTGCAGCGGGGATGTCACAGTACCACAAACCTGATGCTCTGCACCAATAGAACTACACATGTCAATACAGTTGATGGACAAAATGACCATTCACACACTGACATGGTGGCAGATAATTTATCTCAAATAACACTTTTAACAAGGCACAGACTAAATTGCATAGTGTGGTAATTACACATTTATAGACTTGTTATACAAAAGGATAAGCATGACTAGAATTACCACAGCAAACCATTTAACCTATGAAATAACAGCCGTCTCAATGGTAACATCATCAGGATGATGCCTTGAATTAAAACTTGCTCAGCTTTAAGTCTTTGAAGTTTAAGTGCTTTGTTAACTTGTGGTGCTTGGACTGTATGAAACTGCATCATTCTTTGATCGCTTACTCCACCTAAAAAGTGTAAAGTACATCATTCATAGCAAAATACGAACTCTGCCATATGAGTTTAAGCGGAGCTATTATGGCGGCTGCATAAATGGTCCTTTTCCACAGGTAGTGTTTCCTGTGCTGTTGGATTTCCTCTAATATGTAAGAATGTATCTAGAAATATGGCAGCTTAGTACATACACTGCCTGCAGTACCAAAGAAAAGCACGTGATCTCCGATTATTTTTTTTATTTTTATTTTTTTGTATCAAATGTTAGCGTTAGGTATCATTTCTGGTGACATCCCTGCACAGCAGCTAACAGCTTTCAGATGTGATGAGTTTGAATCAGGTCGCTGATCCAGTTGAGGATAATTTGTAACAGACTCTGATCTGGATTTTTAATGTTGGGGAAAAAAAGTGAGCATGGTTCTGTAAATTTACCCGAAACTTAATTTGTTTTTACAGAACGAGCGGGCTCGCGACTCATCACCATTCAGAAGATGATTAAACACTCATGGTGAGTATGAAATCGTGTCATTTTTAGCTCCTCAGACCCAGAATGGGCCCCGTGCTGTTGAGGTTTATAGAGCTGGGTCTGAAGGAGCCACTTGCATATTTTCTGGGATCACTTTCTTGCAGTAAGGATCATTTGATCCTTGTAGTCTGGCCTGTGTGATGACAAAGTACAGACTGACTTTAAACCATGGAGTCTGTTTATTAGCTCTAGCTGACCAGGTCAGCGTTGACTCCTTCATCTTTGCAGTTGATGTGCATGTTTGACTGATGCTCTCATATCTTCAGGTTGTTCTGTGTGAGGGATGGAGACCCAGTGTGGACCACACCAGAGTGACTGAGGTGAGAAAACTGACTTAAAAGTGCACGATGGTCATAAGGGGTTCAGTGATGTTACAACAAATGTCTGACCTGAACACTCATGTGGACAGTCTGTCACTGAGCAACCCAGTGAATAAAATATGAATCAGCCAGTCGCTGACTTGTAATAAGGCTTTTCATTCTTCTTTTTCAGATGGGGGGGAAGTTCAAGTTCTTTACCTGGTGAGTGTTTTTGTCCAGTCCTGAATCACAATTATTTAAGGTGGCCACAAGACTAGTGATGATCTGATTTTGCCAGATGACTTAAGCTGATTATAACCCTTACCGTTCCATTTTTTTCTGAGGTCATGTGGTCATTAACTGCTAGTTAACTCTTCTGTTAGTAGTCTGTACTTGTATTTTAATGATTTCTTCTCTACACAGGTGTGAAGCCTCAGACACTGAAGCACAATCAAGCACAAGTCTGTCACTTCATAATAAATCTAAATGGTGCTGTTTCCTCAAAAGCTGGAAAGTGATGTTGACAGATTTTCACCTGCAGGAATCGGTGTTCAGACCCTGCTCGTGCTATTACGTCTGGATTGTGACCTGATCCTGTTGACTTCAATTTGTAACAATAAAATATTTGTTATTGACTCATTTGTGTGCATCTGTTTTTCTCCTCCCTTTCTCGATGGGTGACGTGTATGAGCGCCAAATGAACTGATCTTATATTACTAAACCAGTTGTGCAAACAGTGGAGTAGTAAAGTCTAATGACACAACTATGAAAAGTAAATAAGATTGAGAACAAGTGTACGACTTTTCGACGGAAGTGACGTTATGTAATGGAAAGGAGTTCGATTTGGTCACTTGCTGACCTCCCAAAGGCGGGAATATCTAGCTGGCGTTGCTGACCGTGGGTTGTTTGTGGACACGCAAGCCTCTTACCTCGGTAGCGTGACATTTGCCGTATGGCGTTGCAGTACAGGCTTCGCTCCCATTTAAAATGGCTCCAATCAAATTTGACGTGAGCAGTAGGGAATGGGGTAGTAACCGCCCCTCCGCCCGCCCGCGGCAAACCGCACAACAAGCGCCCCTCTTTGGCTTCAGCAGGGAGACGTTGTCGGGGGCGGGGAGGGGTATCCCAGTCAAAGCAGGCCGCCGGTGGACCACCGCGTTCAGATAAATGGGAGAGCAGAAACGGGGCTTCGTGTTCAGTGTCGTTTGGACCGCTTCACGTCAGCCTGTTCGCGATGTCTGCGCGGTGCTTTCTCCTGCTGCTCTGGGCTGTCTCGGCACAGGCCGACTTCTTCCATTTCGATAGCATTAGCAACGTCTCTACTTACTATTTTAATTATATTTATTGCAATATCTGGGAGGGGGAGTGTCAGCCCAATCAGGATGATGCCACCCAGCAAGGTAAGAGATGGTAAAAGAAATTAAAACCATTTTATAACGAAAGCGCTCATTTCGCAAGCTACATCGTGCCTCGTGCGCATTTTGCAATATTTTTATTTTTACGATTCGTTATTACACTGTTATAAACACGGACTTCTCTCGCCCTGCTCTTGTGATGCGAGCAGTTCCTACCAGGGATATCTGGGCAGGGTTTCCTCAGGACTACATGAGCCTGCTGCATCAGTGGTACTGTAGCCTGGGTCAGTGCTGCGAGTCCGGAGACTGCAGGATAACCAACAACATCACAGGTATCGCACTGCTGCTCTGTGGCTGCCCGCTTTGCCCCAAGCGTGTGTTGGTCGTTTCCCCTCATTATTCTTTGTAATCGTCTGTTTGTGAATTCACCCAACACTGCACACAGTTACTCATCATCTGATAAGGGCTTTAGCTTCAGTGCCTGATGCAGCCCTTTAACAACTTTACGTTTTATTGGCTATATCACATATTTTAAAAGTAGACATTTTAACACAGAGCACTTTATTCATATTTGCCGGTGCCTTTAAAATCAAAATCAAAAATCTATGGTCTCATGTGCAGGTCTAGCAAGAGACCTTCAGACGAAGCTCCACGGGCAACATCTGGCTCAGTCCGTGGTTCTGAAAGCCATCCAGGGTTTCATCAACAACCCTGAGTCCAACAAGCCCCTGACGCTCTCCTTCCACGGCTGGTCCGGCACAGGCAAGAACTTTGTGGCCCGGATCATTGCTGATAACTTGTACCGGGACGGGGTGAAGAGCGAGTGTGTCCGTTTGTTCATCGCCCCGTTCCACTTCCCGCACGCCAGGCTGGTGGACACGTACAAGGTGAGCCCACTTGGCACAGCGATGGCCGTCCTGTGCCAGGAACATGTACCTGTGTTCTCTGGACGCTGCTTTGCTTACATAGATATTTATTCTGTGTTGTAATTCATCATAAGAGTGATAGCAGTCATGGTTTGGACAGATGCTTTAAGTCAACACTGATGCTGCGACACAAATACTCAGAGAAATGGATGTTTGGAACCTGGCGTTTGTCCAACCGGGTCAAAGGTGCCAGCTCAGTCTCATTTGAGCGCATTTTTTCACAGTCACTGCAGCTGATTTCAAAATTGTGTTTACATAGCATTAATACATGGTGCATAGTACAGAGCTATCCAAATATAAATAGGTATATGCAGTTCACGGGATAACCTCTACCCTCATGCCCTCAAGTCTGCAAAGTGTGCAAATGTGGACTTTAACGTGTCTACGTGTTGTAGTACAGCCTCCCACTGAACCTCTGTGGCATATAACAGGGCTAATTCTTTTAAATAACTTTTACCAACAATGGCACATTTATATATTCGTTTAAAAAGATTAAAACATTCTAGATAAATGTCAGCTGTTGGTTTAAGTTATCTCAGTTTGTAATATTTTATGCCCAGTTTAGTATCTTTATATATCAAGCTTGAAAGGAAATAATAATCAGCTTTTGTCAGATCTGAAATGTTATAAAATGATAATAATGTTTGACTTATGTTTTTTTTTTTTTTTTTTTGCCTGAAATCCAGGGTCAGCTGAGAGAAGCAATTCGAGACATGGTGCTGCGCTGCCCTCAGACTCTGTTCATCTTCGATGAGGCTGAAAAGCTTCATCCGGGCCTCATCGACGCAATCAAGCCCTTCATGGATCACTATGACAACGTAGATGGGGTCAGCTACCGCAGGGCCATCTTCCTCTTCCTCAGGTTAGCTGACTGTTTCAGGCACAGTTTGATGAAGCTGTAAAGCTCTCTGTGCACTTCCTGTCCAGATAGCCTGGCAGCTCATCAGTGGTGAAGGATGGAGCTCCTTCTGTCGCCTTCTGTATGGATTTTTCATGTTTTCAATTCCTCAAGTCAGATTTGTCCTGACTAACAGTCTGTTCAGTCAAAAATAGAAAAAGCCGTTTTTCACTCAACAGTTATGGTTCAGAGATGTGAGTGAATTACTGGCCATCTTTGAACTGTGATCATTTATCTAAGAGCAACTTGTATTAAAGAAACTTTGCTGCCAAACCAGAAAGAATCGAGTCTCCCTGAGAAGCTCAGCAGCTGTAGACATATAATGTTGTGTTTTTGCTGTTGTCACTGCAGTAACATTGGTGGTGCAACAATCAACGACGTGGCGCTGGACTTCTGGCACTCTGGCCAGAATCGAGAGGACATCGGTATGGAAGACCTGGAGCATCGGCTGCGAGCTGAGACTATGGAGTCTCAAGGTGAGCAGTAAAGTTTTTGTAAAGGTTGCCTGGTGGGTTTTCTTAAGCTTTGAGCCTTTTTTTAAGCCATTAAGTTACTCGGGTGTTCTGGTTGCTCAGTGGCTTGAAATTATTTGCTGAAAGCCGCTAAAGTAATATAAAAACAGCTTAGACCAGCATAGTGTTACCCATGGGTTAGTGAGGTCCTATTGTGAAGCCTCATCTTTGAATCTGGTACTCATGAGTGAGGGGTGGATTTTGTACTCTTACTGGTTAACAACTTCATTACTCACGTGGTTAATCACATGTTAAAACATACCATGTTTATGTTTCTGGTTACAAAATTAGCAGGAAAGTGATGACCGAGGTCACAGACCACCTCAGGAATTGCCCCCCTGCTGACCAAAGAATCAGTACACTGGCTTTATTTTTCATACCTGGAAGAAAACTGCATGAATGCCATCTTTTATATACAGCGTATGATAAAAAAGAACCAAAACACATTGTTAAAACGTTAAATATGTTTCTATTTCCTGTTTTGTTTTAATATCCCAGGTGGCTTTGCTCAGAGTGAGCTGATGTCTGGTCACCTGATTGACTTCTTTGTGCCCTTTCTGCCCCTGGAGTACCGTCACATTAAGCTCTGTGCACGGGACGCATACGCAGCACGAGGTCTGGAAACAGATGAAGCCACGCTGGATGAGGTGGCCAAGGCAATGCTGTATGTTCCCAAAGAAGAGAGACTGTTCTCAGCCCAAGGATGCAAGTCCATACCTCAGAGGATCAACTTCTTTCTTCCCTAGAGCGAGGAGGAAACAGAGAGACGGACCTGGAGGTGTAAGATTGCTTTACCAGCCCATCTGCATACAGAGCCACAGAGATGTGTCTTCTTTGCTCTGCACTGCATACTTCCCCCTCCCCCCACAGATGCAACATGTGTCTGTCCAGGTCCCGTCACAGAAGGCCAGACATCAGGGCAGATCCAGGGTTAGAGGGCAGAGCAGCGTGACCCAGCCTGCAGAGATGGGCAGCGTCACAGGAAGTGTGGCTGCTCTTCTTCACCTGCCTGGTTTGAATCCTGTCAAGACGAAGGGGTGAAGAAGATGGTGTCTGTGCAGAGTGTGGCGCAGAGGGAGACTTTTTTTTCTTTTCACTATTTATATCTAATCCCCTCGGCCAAAGTCTGACTCGCACTGTTGTTTGTGTTCATATGAGTTTGTAATTCATGTGTTACTAGTGGCATGTCAAACATTGTGCTTATATCAGCACAGATTATTTATTAATATCATTTGTGCCATATTTGAACATTTTACTGGACCAGATTAGTTTCGTGGAGTACTCTAAATGTGCACTTATTTTATTTTGTTAGATTTTTTTTATTCTTTTTAAAATGAACGTGCAAGGACCAGTGGTGATGGAAGTGTTACTTGAAGCTCTTACTGTGAAGGACTTTGTCTCTAAAGCATTGGACCTCTGGAAACTCACCCTTTTACATACTTGTGTTTTATAAAAACATTTTATAGGTTTTACTGTACTGTTACTTAATATACAGTTGTTACTTAGTGGTGTGCTTTACTCTTTTGTTGGTATAATTCATCTATCATCAACACAGTCTGCTTCAAAGCTGAGGGTCACATCACAATAAGAACACAGAGAGAACCTGTCAGACACGGTTTAAAGAAATAAAAACCTGGTAAACAACAATCGTCATCGATTTCAGTGATTTGACTCCACATTAATGTTCGAATTTGAATATGGCAGGCAGGGCAGCACCTGGGACCCAGTCGAGAAAACTACCTTAGAGGGCCCTCCTCTATGTTACACTGGGTACTTATATTGACAGGATTACAGTAAAGTGGACTAGAGGAAAGCCTGTATTTTTATGCTTTATACATTTTTATTACATTTTCAGTTGTGCAAATATTGACACAGTAATTTTACACTCTACAATGTTTTGATAGATGCTGGGAACTAAATTACTTGTTCTTGCTCCCTATGAACGTGTTGACTTTGCTGAATGCTAGGCCCGAGAGATGAAGTTTGTTTAAAGGTTTGAAACATTGGTACCAGTCATATGTTCAAAATAAGCACTCGTCAGTATGTGAGTGTGTGATATATGTAGAAAACAAATTGTTGAATGAGGAATTCTATAAATCAGTGTGCTTGTTATAAGCTTGCCCATCGAGTAAGTCTGCGAGGACCTGTGGCTTTTTGTAGCTTGCACATATTACAGGTGTCTTTATGTTACGTTAGCAAGGCTGAATCTATTTTGGGCTTGTGTGTGTGTTTGTAGGCTTTAAGTAAATTTGTCCGCTGACCCAACCCCCGACTGCGGTTGTTATCCGTGGTGCTGGTTACAAGCTGCACTGATGCCATTGATATGTCTTATTATTGCTATATGCTATGCTGTGTTTGTTCTGGTACAATGTGGAGGTAAGGACACCCCCCCCCCAAAAGATCTGCCCTGGGACCTATTACAGAGTTGTTACGCCTGTGATGTATATTTCTGTGGAATCTCCTGTGTTTAGTTTAGTTTACATAAGGCAAGAAAATCACGCCTGAGGTGATATAGATATGCTGCACGAGATCAGGCGTGAAAACATTTGTTAAGAATGTAAAAAATTATTTATTTTTATAGAAAATTATTTTTTTCCTACCGATTCGAATTATTTCATTTATTTTTTTAGATGTATATTTATATGTAGTTGGCGTTGTTTAGCTTTAGTTATACTCGTGTTGTTACTGATATTGCATTTTCCCCTTGCATGTGATTCACCCACGGCGCATCATCCTTCCTTTGGGCGTGTATCAGGCAAACGCGTGGTCTGCTCCCATTGGCTGCAGAAAGTATTCGTCCGGATTCTCTGTCCTCTGATTGGCTTTAAGCGGTAGCGCTTCCTTATTGAGGTTAGCAACCGTCGTCCAATCAGATTCAGACATCTGTTCCGAGGCGAGAGGAGAGAAGCGGCAGCGTCTCGGTGGCTCTCACTGTAGCATCACTGTATGGGGATACCGCACTGACAGACAACGCTGCTTCGCCTTATTTAGAGAAAATCTTTCTACACGGGCATTTTTATTTGTAATTGGTTCGTTTTTGACCGGCTGCTTCAGCTCGTCGCCATGACAGCACTGTGCCTGCTTTTGATGGCCGTGTCGGCTGCATCTGTACTGGCCGAGTCCACAGTTTATTTCCGCGAGCAATTTGAAGACGGCGGTGAGCGCTTTCACACAACATTACACAGATAGGATTGAAGTGCTTGCTTTTCTTTGTTGCTGCTGTACATGCTTGAGATGCTGTGGTGCTGACTGAGATGGATGATGGCTATTTTTCATGTCCGCATATCGGCGTGGATTGTTACGGTTATTTCTCATGATTTTACCGCAATTTGTGGAATACATCGTCAGCTGATTAGTCTAGAAGACCAACCGATCACTCATCCATTCATTGATTTATTCATATTCCCTGCTTTATGTTTCCCAGCCCTCAAAGCTATTATCACACCCCGTCTGCCTCCCCCCTCCCCCCACTGCTGCACATCTCTCCCCTGGTCATTCACTGCTACCCTCCTTCTCCCAGCTGTCCTGTTCTTTCATCTGTGAAGGCGGTCACAAAATCCCGCAGTATGCCCCCCACCCACACGCGCGCACACACACACACACACACACACACACACACACACACACACACTCTGTATCGAAGGCTGGATTAACAGAGTTTTGTGAGTCTTGTCTTGGTGATTGCTGGGCAGCTGACTCTGAACCTGTTTGTGCAGATGCCTGGATGAGTCGCTGGGTGGAATCCAAGCACAAGTCCGATTATGGGAAGTTTGTCCTGACTGCTGGGAAATTCTACGGTGATGAAGAGAAAGACAAAGGTAAGCATGAAGGCGCTGATATGTGTTGCATAATTACACTGTACTACCCTGTCAGACACCTGCTGTCAGAGGCGCGTGTTTGCTTCCTCGTGGAGCTCTGCCAGTATCAACACGGCTGTCTTCCTCCTCTCTGTTCTTCAACTTGAGAACAGAGCATCAAATTAAGCCGTACTGTTTCATTAAGACAGAACAGGAGTACTCGCTGGTTTAGCTTGATCTTCCCTGCAGTAACACCGTTGTTTCTGCAGGTCTGCAGACGAGCCAGGATGCCCGTTTTTATGC
The DNA here is from genome assembly GCF_057382275.1 of Copadichromis virginalis. Lineage (NCBI taxonomy): Eukaryota > Metazoa > Chordata > Actinopteri > Cichliformes > Cichlidae > Copadichromis > Copadichromis virginalis. The sequence continues at coordinate 2,575,572 of NC_140639.1, forward strand.
ACTGTCAGCCCGTTTTGATGACTTCAGCAACAAGGGCCAGCCTTTAGTCATACAGTTCTCCGTGAAACACGAGCAGAGCATCGACTGTGGCGGAGGCTACATTAAACTGTTTCCCTCCGAGCTCAACCAGGAGGACATGCATGGAGACTCTGTCTACAACATCATGTTTGGTAAGTGGACCAAAGGATGGTGTGTTAAATGGTATTGCTTTTGTTGGATAAACAGAGCAGTGTTTGCTACACACAGACATTCACTGTCACTTTGTATTTGTGGGCTCGTTCAGGTCCTGATATTTGCGGCCCTGGCACAAAGAAAGTTCACGTGATCTTCAACTACAAAGGCAAGAACCACCTGATCAACAAGGACATCCGGTGCAAGGTGACGCATGGGAAAGCTACTTCTAATAAAAAGCACCACAATATAAGGACGCATGAGCTTAAACAATTAAAAATAAACTACATGGTAATATGCTGTTAGTTGCATGTATTGACCTTTTTTTCTGCCCTGCAGGATGATGAGTACACCCACTTGTACACACTGGTCGTCAACCCTGACAACACTTATGAGGTTAAGATAGACAATAAGAAGGTGGAATCTGGCAATCTGGAGGATGACTGGGACTTCCTGCCTCCCAAAAAAATCAAGGACCCCGAGGCCAAAAAGCCAGAGGACTGGGATGACAGGGAGAAGATTCCTGACCCTGACGATAAGAAACCTGAGGTCAGTGTGACCTGGCATTCTTTCAGGGCATCACTTTAATGATAGTACTTGTCTCACGTGTGCAACACTGTTTCAATTTTTTAAAAGTTTTGATAGGTTGATCGTGTTTCAAATGTTTTGTTGTTTTTGTTTTCATTGCAGGACTGGGACAAACCAGAGAATATCCCAGATCCTGATGCCAAGAAGCCCGATGACTGGGATGATGAGATGGATGGAGAGTGGGAGCCACCGATGGTCACGAACCCTGAATACAAGGTGCATATCCAGTGATTCTAACTCTTCATGCAGTCAGTATTTATTCTGTGCTATTTTTCTGAGCTTTGCACATCAGCGAGCTTCCTACAATAGGATTGGAATATTATCCAAAAATATTTACTCTGTTTACACTGTCAGCCGCTTTGTGTTTTAACCCCAGTTTCTCTGTGTGTGTTTGCTGTCCGCAGGGTGAGTGGAAGCCCAGAGAGATTGACAACCCCGCCTACAAGGGCAAGTGGATCCACCCTGAGATTGACAACCCCGAGTACACGGCCGATTCTGAGATCTATAAATACGACAGCGTCGGGGTGATTGGGCTCGACTTGTGGCAGGTAAGCTGGATGTGTATTTACATCTTAATGCATAATGAAATTTATTGAAATATTTTAAAACTATTTACACTGATCCAGCAATTTGGTTACTTGCTCTGTATTGTGTGAGCTGCTGGGAAAACTATGCATGTTTTCCCAGGAAGAAACTCTTTGAGTTTGTGATTGTGCTTGTTTTCTTTAAAGATTTGATAACAAAATATGCGTTGCCCTTGTGTCTGGCTGCAGGTCAAGTCTGGGACTATCTTTGACAACTTTCTAATCACAAACGATCCAAACCTGGCAGAGGAAGTTGGCAACGACACATGGGGCAAAACTAAGGTATGCTCGTTTTAGCCCTGTACCCTGTAATTCTAATTTCACGTCAGTGTCAACACTAATAAAAAGGAATGAGCTTTTCATATAGGTTGATATATTTATTTGCATTGTTCGCATTTTCTCCAGGATGCTGAGAAGAAGATGAAGGAAAGCCAAGAGGAAGACGAGAGAAAGAAGCGCGAGGATGAGAACAAGAAGAGGAGAGAAGAGGCAAAGGAGGAGGATGAGGAGGAAGAAGAGAAGGAGGAGGAGGACGAAGAGGAGGAGGAAGGGGAAGAGCACGAGGAAGAGGAGGAGGAGGAAGAAGAGGAGGAGGAAGGCACAGACTCTAACCTCAAGGATGAGTTATAAACTCAAGAACTGCTCAGACTGTGTCAGTGGGCCGTTGGAATAAGGCTGGAGACTGAGACCCTGACGACTGACACCCCGGGGTGGGGGCTGGGTGGGAAGGGCTTTTTCCATTTCTTTGTTTACAAAGCAAGGTGATCGGTCAGAAAAGGGCAATTAAATGTTCTGTTTCTTGTTTCCATGTGCTACTACTACTATTATAATGATGATTATTAAACGAGGACTAGTGATAAGCATAATTAATGTCAAATGAATGTCAAAACCAGACATTTTAACACAAACGTGTGAATTGTCATTTACATTTTACAAAATCTGGGTTGTTATGAAGTGTAATATTGTGATGAGATGAGAAGTTTTATTTGGTATGGAGGTTTTGGTACCAGCAAAACGTTTGGTTTACCTCACGTGTTTTGTTTGCCTTTCATTTTTTATTTTTGTACATTTTTCTTTCTCTCATTCCTGTCGGGCTGGAAGGATTAGATAGCATTTGATGTTGTCATCCAGGTTATTTTGCCTTCTTCTGTTTCCACTATCTGATTCAAACGAGGATTGTTGGCACGGCAACCAGAGTGCAGTAGGACTAACACTACATTTGACAACCTGATCAAAAGTGAAAAAAAGAAAACAAATCAGTCTGCAGTGGGATGGTAACATGAGGTGCTTTAAGATGAAGTCCCTTGCATAGTTTTGTACTGTATAGGTAACACTTTTTCCACTTCAGTGCACATACTATAGTCTCGTGTGTCTAAATAAGCTCTACTCAAACTTAGGATGTACATTAAGACCACCCCAGTAGCAGAACATTTGGGCGTTTGGTACGCACACACTTTAGGTTTCCTCGCCGTTTGTGTATACGTCTCGTTTCCTGATTTTTGATTCCAAGTTTTCTGCACTGCTGTACCCCAACACACTGTCCCAACAGTCTGACAGAGGCTCCTTTTGTAAAAGACATTTTGTACTAATGGTAGTAAATGAAGTGGGGCGATTTTTGTGTTGCTGTGTAAAATAAAAACAAAGGCAGGTGATCTGTCCAATAAAACAGCCAGAAGAAAACAATGAAAAGATCCTTGTGAAATTTTGTGTCTTTTTTTGTGCGTGTGTGTCAACATGTTTTATTTATCTGTTCTCCCTTTTCCCCCGGGTGGGTTTTCTCCAGCTTCCTCCCAGAGTCCAAAGACTCTGAATTAATTTGTTATTGTGTAGGTGATGGCCTGGTTAGCGTAGACCCCTTAATCTTGACCCATGACAACTGGGACAGGCCACAGCAGAAGAACACGGATGGATGAATGTTAATTTGGTTCCCTCATTTGATTTGGATATCTGTTCAAATTTGGCAATCATTTTATTTTTACTGCTCACCGGGCTCATCAAAGGTTGCGCTACAGTTTAAACTCAAGGTTTAAGGTAAACTACAGTTTGCAGTACCTGGGTATACTTCAGCTGCATTTACATTTGAATCTTCTCCTTTCGTCTGTATTTTATTTTCTACTCACAAAGGTTATCAAAGTTAAATAAAACTAGACTAAAAACTAAGACTAGGTGAACAACACTTGTCTTATGAGGCTTTTTGAAATTTTTGCAGGAATTTCAGTCGAATAATGAAATATTCTTTGTATTTAAATGTCGTAGTTCTCTGTCCTCATTGTCATTTTCCTATACTTTGACCGACTTTATCAGTTTGGGCAGTTCTGCTTCCTGTTATTAAACTCAATAGATTGACAGGCAAAATAACAGATGTTAACAGTTCATTTTTTTCATTTTTATTTTTATTTTTCATTTATTTTTCTATTTTTATTCTACTTTGAAAACGTAAAGTCAGACTTGCAAAATTTGCTGTGTTTCACTAGTGTTCGAACTTAAATAAAAATGTGTTTGGTCGTAGTGGATATTCTATTTATCTATTTATTTTTAAATGCCTTATATATTAGACATTTAAAATATATTTTAGAACGACCCATAGAAAAATGAATTGCCGATAGCAAAATGACGCAACTAAAAGTAAAGAAATTCATAGAGTGGGTGTTTCAAGTCTTTATTTGTTATTTATCTGTTATTTATCTCTGCATCCATTGGCTTTTGTTATTTGTGCACCTCCTCGCAGCGACGGAGGGATGGTCGGTCCCTGAGGTCTGGCTTCAGGGTTTTCAGCGGCCTCTACCGCTGCCTGTCGTCAGCGCAGCTTGGAAGCGGTGGGAAACAGAAACACTATGGCTTCCAGTCTGTCTCTTACTCAGGTAACACTGTCTTACAACTCAAATATAACGACAGCAAACGCTTTCTGCCCTCTGCCTGTTACGCTCGGAGATGTTTCGGCAGCGTCGGTTAAGTCTGGCTGAAAGAATCGCGGGCTTTCTTTGATTCTGGTTCCTCTTTTGGAAGTTTAGCCCTGCTGTGACTGGGAAAAGTTTCTTCCTAATCTCTTTGGGGACTGCGTAAGGGCGTAGCTAGCTAGCTAGCCTGCTAGCTAACAGCTAGTTTGTGACCAGTGTTGGGCTGCTTTAGAGTCGCTTTATCAAAGTTGAGATAAACCGTGTAAGCTAGCGCTACTCGTCTTCGTTTCCTTTCGGGTGTTTTCTAATCGTATTTAGTGCTGCCCCGGTTTGCTGCAGGCTATTTGGGTGTTGGGCTGCCCATGTGTGGCTCTGCTGTGGCTCTACTGTCACATTTCTGCTACTTCAGCCTCTGCTAACATTGTTTTTCCTCTGATAAAGCACCCAAGCTATATACAGTAAAGCTTGTAGCCTATGTGTTGGATTTCCTTGCCTCGTATGTAGCTTTGTTACATGGTTAGACTGAATAGGCTGCCTTGTTATTGCTATTATTAGAAGTAAACATGCTTCGGTGATTGGCTTGGTGTCTTTCCCCCCTGTGACCTTTCAAAAGTGGACAGCGTTAACAGTTACCCTGTTAGCTGCTGCTGTTAACAATTAGTTAATAGAGAAAACTCCTCATATCGTTAGCTGTTATGTTGTAACTAGCAAGAGGAAGTGAATTGTACAAGCAACTAGCCACCTCTACTGTGGTAAACGGTTGCACAGTTGCTGCTAGCTAAATTAAGTTCTAAATAATGTAGCGTCAGAATGTGTTTGTGTTGTTTAGGAGGCTACGGGCAGGTTAAATTAGCAGCTTTCAGTTGTGGACTTGTTACCTGAGCTGCCGTTACCTCCAGCAACAGACAAGAGTTGCCTGCCAGGAGCAGCTTTGAGATCCTTGTCTCTCAAATGGCTTAAAACCTGTGTTTATCTGGGAGCTGTGGGAGTTCATTGGCCTGTCAGGCACCAGTGCTTGTTGCAAGTGTTCCTGTCAGATGCCCGATAATCCCCAAACTCGCCTCATGTTTGGTGTTGATAGTGACATCAGTGTGCTTTATTACCATGGGTGGTTATAATCTCTAGAACAGTCTAGCCTGTCCCGCCAGCTCCTGCGCCCTGATGTTTCTGGCTATCTGCTGCAGTTTTGTATGGGCTAGCTGGGGGATGATTGAGGGGTGTTTTTTCAGTGCTCAATTAAAGTCACCAGTACAAAGACCACAGTGTTACAGACGCCAACAGTCCCAGGCACACTATTGTGTGTCATAGGGGAAAAGAAAAAAGTTGCATTGACTAGAGAAAGATATGTGTGTGTCAACAGTTATTTCACTGTAAACTGGTGGGTGAAAAAGCTGACTGATAACTTTGCTTTTTGTGTGCGTGAGTTGTTTTCTAAGTCTGTTTTACAGTAGAGAGTAATCTCACATGTGTCTGAAAGCCTTAGCCTCCATTGACCAGCCACTCCCTGGTTGATTCACACTTGAAACAATTACTGTCCATCCCTTTCCTCGCTTTCTTGCACCTGCCAATTTGAAACCAAACAACCAGTTGTCAGTTTCAGTTACACAAATAAGGAAGCACTGCTTTATTTCCTCTTTAGTCCAACGGTAGACATTTTTCTTAACAGAGGAAAGAGGGGTGTTTAGGGAGGACATGACAGAAGGCCAGACTAACTGTTGCCTTTGGAGTGACGCCTTGTTGTAAATGCCTAAAGCTGACCAAGGGGCCCCAGGAAATGTAGCCTGCATCCTGAAGTTATCACAAAAGTTATCACTCTCTGTGCATGCAACTCAGCATAAACCTTCTGGTGTATTCTGAGTCATCCATCCATTCTCCAGAGTATTTGTATAGATCTTTACGAGGAAATGCAGAGTAGCTTTTCAATGAAACAGCTGTTTGGAAAAGCGATATTTTCTCAGCCTCAGTGACATTTAAACAGTTTCTCTTTGTATTAATTGAATATATTTAGGTTGTGGCTTGTTTTTGACCAGATATACAGCTCAGGTGCGTCAGCATTTTCAGACATGTTTTATTTCAACTCAAAAAGACAAAATAACTGCCTCATTTTAGTGGGGGGAGACTGTGGTAATTATTAACAATGCTGCATAAATACGGATTTTTCTAAGCAAAATTACACAATATTTGATGTGCTTATATGGCAGGAAGTAGGAAAGTTTAAGAAATCGCTTTTTTCAGGCATTTGTTAAGAGTAAAAGTTGGATTTATTGTAATTATAAGCAGCTGACTTATTAATGATGAAAACTGCTGCACCTTGTTGCTACTCATTGTCATAGATGCTGTATTGTTTTTGTCTTTATTTGTTATCCCACCTGTAACACAGCCATTATAAACTTTTTGGTTTTGCAGTCACACTGTGGCTTCTTTAATGGTAAAACGTTCTACTAAATGAGTCATTAAAGTAATTTTTAGTTGTTTTTAACACATTTGGCCAGTGGCTATACTTATAACAAGCAGCTCTTTAACTGGCTCAGTGGATGTCAAACTCTGGTTGGTTATTTCAGAGCTAACTTTGAAAAATCATTTGAACGATTAGTGTTAGATTGTTATAAGGAACATTTTTGAATTTAGGTAAAAATGACTGTTTTAAATTTTTATACTTCTCTTTCTCCTTAAACAGCTCTCCAGTGGAAACCCCATCTATGACAAATACTATCGTCAGGTATGCCATTGTATCTTTCCCATGGGTTACAGTGTGTGTGCATATAACTCCTGCATAGTTTGGCTTTAAATGGCTCTGGATGGAGATGGAGATAATCAAAAAAAATAAAATCTTCCAATGAGAGGATGTGGTTTTTGTAGTTTCAGCACACAAACTAAACCTGCATTTATACTGCTGTCTTGCAGCGAGCAGTGATCTCACTTCTCTTTATCAGTTTCAGTGCCTGTGTCCAATAAAGGAAGTACCTCAATGAATTAATAATGTTTCCCTTTGCCCAACATGTCAGCAGCACTCCCTTTGAGCCTCATGAAAGACGACTAAGCCAATAGACTGCTGAGAAAATGTCTTTGGTTTATTACCAGCATTGATTTAAATGACTCAGAGGCTCCAAAGCCGATTTTCATGGTTTTCAGTTGTTCCCCATCTTTTTTCGAAGCTAAGAGTTTTGTCTTTGTTAGCATTTTAGCTTGTTATACTGATAGTTTCTAAGATGAGATAAGCTTTAATGTGTGTGTGTGTGTGTGTGTGTGTGTGTAGGTTGATCTGACTGGCAGCGGGCGAGTGGCAGCAGCTGATGCAGCTCTGTTCCTAAAGAGGTCAGGTCTGGCTGACCTGGTCCTTGGGAAGGTGAGTGGAGACGCAGCTCTCTGTTAGCTTTAATGTTCTCATCGATGCTAACAGATGTTTTATCTGTAAATGTCTCCTTAGATCTGGGATTTGGCAGACTCTGAACGAAAGGGAGCACTCAACAAGCAGGTACCAGCACACTGTCAAGTAGCTCCAAAGTGAACTCCTTCAGAAATGTGTTCATCATCACCAGGCTTACGTCACTCTTCTTCTTCTGCCCTCAGCAATTCTTCATAGCCCTGCGGCTGGTGGCTTGTGCTCAGAATGGCCTGGAGGTGGCGCTCAAGAGTCTTAATGTGGCTGTTCCTCCCCCGAAATTTGTAAGTCTGCTATTAAAGTCACTGCTGGTTATTTGAAGTCCAATACAGTAGATCTGTGGTATATTCACAGGTGCTTGTTTCACTACAAACAACTTTAACTGTTAGTATTTGGTCTTGGCTTTTAAAAATATTCTTTAATGTATTTTTAATGCAAACACTGAAATAGAAAAATATTTGTGCTCATCTCCAGCATGACAGCAGCAGCCCACTGTTAGCAGGAGGAGGGGCTGCTGACCTTCCCTGGGTTGTCAAGGTGAGGCGCGCTCCAACGTGCTATCTTTTTGTCTAAATATAGTTGTGATTGTTTTTTTTAATTCTCATGTTTTCCTAGTTTTATCTCCTTTTTTGTTACCTTAAGAGAAGCATCATATTTTTTCGTTGTGATCATTTAAGCAGTATGTATAGTTCTGCAATCCCAGTGCTACTTGTTAATAAGCATGAATCAGAAGTACCAAAATGATCTTCTTTTTTCTCTATGTGCAGCTGAAGGCCAACATTTCTCTGCTGCTGAGATGCTGGTTAGCGTCTTGAGTCTGTTTATATTGTTTGAAGATCCTCATTTTTTCATTATCAGCGACATAATTTGAGTCAAACGGACAGATCGGGTCAAAGGGTTCGGAGACAATGTGACTTTGTAACACCAAGTTTATCATATTTGATACACGAGTTTGTAAAACCCTTTTCATCAACAGTGTGATGGGTTTTTTAAGCCTAACGCCCCAAAATGGTTTTGTTTAAAAACAAAAAAATGTGGCCAATAAATTGCACCAAAATGTTGGATGTAACATAAATGACACTAATAAAAAAAACAAAAAAAAGTCACATTGATATTTAGTTTAAAACAATCTCAGAAGGTTAAATAAAAACTCAAGTTTAAAAAAGAAACCTCTGAATTATTCCGTGGTTCAGGCTTTAAGAGTGGTTAAGAGAAGCAAGGCTGAGACGATGTAGACATGTGCAGAGGAGGAATAGTGGAAATACTGGACAAAGGATGTCAAATATGGAGCTGCCAGGCAGGAGGAAATGAGGCAGACCACAAAGAGGAGGATGTGCAGACTGGTTGGTGTGACACAGGAGGATGTTAGGGACAGGCTGGGATGTCGGGCCTCTGTGGCGACCCCTAAAGGGAGCAGCTGAGAAAAGAGGAGGAAAAGAGCTCTTTTTACATACAAGATTCACAACATGCTTTAATGAAGCCAATATGCAGCTTGCAAAATTAGATTTACAAGCAATGAAAATGGGGAAGAAAAAGCCACTGAAGTTTAAAAGGAAATTAAAGACTAAGAATTACGGGATGTTTTTCATCAAAGCAAAGCTGTGTTTGCAGAACGTTCCCACGTACAGACGTGGTGGCTTTGAATGTTTGTTGACTTGGACAGGTGTATAAGACTGACCTTATCTGACCAGCCTAAGCTGCACATCAGTCTATGCCTCCATTAGAGTGATTTTCATCGTGCAGCTGTTTTATTTTTCTTCCAGCCTGAGGAGAAGATGAAGTTCGATTCCATCTTTGACAGTCTTGGCCCAGTAGGAGGGATGCTGTCGGGAGAGAAGGTCAAGCCCGTCCTGCTTAACTCCAAATTGCCGGTGGACATCCTGGGCAGGGTATGATTCTCAAACAGGACTCTTTGATGTTAGTTTCAAGTTTTTGCTTTAGTGAAAAATGAATAGAAACCACACCATACAGTAACACTGGAGCTTAATACGGAAGATTTAAAGCGTCAAAAGAAAGTGAGAGTCTGTAGCGAGTTGGCGGTGTGGCACTTGTTATTTTGCAGTTTTGTGATGACTGATGCTCATCAATAATATCTCTGTGTGTTGAAGGTGTGGGAGCTCAGTGACATAGACAGAGACGGCATGTTGGACAGAGATGAGTTTTCTGTGGTAAGACTCGAGTTAATATTACAAATAAGGTTTTAGTATTTGTTCACAACTGGTTTCACTTTAGGTTGTTCAACTGTGTACTGAGTCATAGGATCTTAAATTATTTCTATAGTTCTGAATCGAAAAGATCCAAGACATGAGGAGGAAGTGTGAAGACTGAACTGCAGGATGCTGGGTAATCATTTCTCATTACTTTGTTGCCCTTTCCCAGGCTATGTATCTGGTGTACAGAGCTCTAGAGGGGGAGCCTGTTCCCATGTCCCTACCGCCTCCCCTGGTGCCACCCTCCAAGAGGAAAAAACCTTCGGTGCCTCCCGTGATGCCCCTGTTACCCTCGCCCCCCTCTGTCAAAGACAGTCGCTCCTCCCACGCTGGCTCTAAGACTATGCCCCACCCTCCTAAACCCACCCCAGCTCCTGCCCCTGTCCCAGCACCAGCAGCTGCCCCTGTGAGTACAGGCTCCACCTCTCCTGTGAGTGCAGTGCCTGAGAAGTATTATTTTACTACTACACTGGTACATCAACAGTTACGATGATTTCAAACTGGCTAGTTCAGTGTGTTTTTCAAAAGAAAAAGACTAGAGGAAGTGCGAAGGTTTGTGAATCTCTCGTTGCTGTAAGTTGTTCTGAATGTTCCCGCGGTGGCGAGGAGTGTGGTTAAGTTTGTTTTCTCTCTCTGTACAGTGGGTAGTATCGCCAGCAGAGAAGGCGAAATTCGACGAACTGTTCAACAAGACGGACGCCGACATGGATGGCTTGGTGTCTGGCCCTGAAGTCAGAGATATATTCCTCAAGACCGGGCTGCCCTCCGCTACACTCGCACGGGTTTGGTAAGTACCGTCACTAAAATCTCCTCCTTTGACTCCTCTGTCCAGCTTCTACTCAAAGAATCAGTTACTCTGTTTTACGTGTTTACCTCAGAGAGCTTTGCAATTTGTGCAACATAAGGCATCCTGTGCACTTTGCTCTTCTGTTCACACAAACGAAGGAAAAAGGAGGAAGAAACTCCATGAAGTGCTACAAAGGATGATTTGCAGAGAGACGTGTCATAAGAAGTAGATAAATAGTTATTTTACACTAGAGAGAAATAATAGTGTTGGAAAATAAGGTGCTTATGTGTTTTAACAATAGCATAGATGGTTAGAAAAGATACAATGTTCATAAAACATCTGTGAAACATTCATTTTTACACTTTATTTATAATAAGTGAAATGTAAAAACATATTCTAGTTTCAGCTATAATTGAATGTTGCAAAATGCAGCAGTGCACTATGTGTTCATGCACACGACCAGCAGATGATCTTATTATGGATTTTTATCTTCATGTGGCTGATTAGCTTCTGTGTGTATTGGTTTCCCTCACATAATGATTAGCCTGGCCATCAAAAATAGGCACTGCCTGAAGTATAAATCGTTACTGTCTTATGTAACCTGTGTGCTTTTGTTTTTTTCTTTCCCCTCAGGGAGCTCTGTGACATTGGAGACATAGGGAAACTGACGCGAGAGCAGTTCGCATTGGCGCTTTATCTAATTAATCTGAAACTGACCAAAGGCTTAGACCCTCCACAAAATCTGTCCCCAGAGATGATTCCTCCGTCTGACAGACAAAACATCAAACAGGTGAGTCGCTCTCAACACTCGAGTTGTGAATAATTATTAGTGATGTTTGGGTCCTTTTTACCCCTCAGCAGTAAAAGGTTCATCACCACACGGGCCAGACGGGTAATCGGCACGAACATCCAGTTAATGAACACAATAACTTGAGAACGAGATGATGTAGCATTTTCTTATTGATACTGTAAGGCTACTATTAAAAACGAAGGCCAGAGGTCAAGTTTCCTGAAAATCTTGTGAATGCAGTAACTCGAGAAGGAAGTCACCTAGGATTTACAAATAAATGCTTCCAGGCTGTTACTATTTTATTTGTTATTATATTAATAACGGCCTGATACTAGCCATTTTCCTCATATCGGTTTCTAGATAAAACAGCCAATAAATGAAAATGTAGTAAGTAGGGCTGCACAATTAATCGTTAGAAAATCGCGATCTCGATTCATACTTATGTGCGATCTCATTTCCAAATGACAACGATTTAAAAAAAAAAAGAAAAAAAAGACGACGATTGTACCGCATTTTGATCCGGGACGTAATCTGCATGAAAACAAGCGCTCACTCTTCCCGCTCAACAAATGACAAGGGCGGAGCCTTGTACCACGTGATACAGAAGGTGGCTGCTAACATTGGCCGGGAAAAAACAACGGAGAGCACGTCAGGGATGACGAGAAAGTGACTGGAACCACCCAAACATCAATAACGGGAACCTTATACAGCGCTTCCCTATACCCGTCGACCTCCCGCAGGCACAAAGAAATTACGGAGGCTATCACTCATCACCTGACCAAAGATATGGCTCCATCAACACTGTGCAAAACGAGGGATTTAGGAAAATGATCAACACCCTAGACAAACGCTACACAGTGCCGTCCAGCAACTATTTTTCTATTGTTGCACTACCTGCTCTATACACGCAGTGTCGGAATTTCAAGCAGTACAAGATTTTGCAGCAGCGACAAAATGTGAGACATTTGTTGTTTTTATGTTTATTTATTGTTTTTATGTTCAGTCTCAACTGTTACGAAGTTGATGTGCAGTTAATAAGTGCAATAAATATTTATACTGGAAAAGAAAATCGTGAGAGAATCGTGATCTCAATTCTAAGCCAAAAAATCGTGATTCTCATTTTATGCAAAATCGTGCAGCCCTAGTAGTAAGTAAGCTAAAGATGAGAGCAGCACCCTTCAACTGTGTTATGACTGTTGATGTTGCATAGTTTGTCCACCAGAGGGCACTCTGTAATTTCCCTTTTGTAAGTAAGTAAAATTTATGTATTTAGCGCTTTACGCAGATAAAAATCACAAAGTGCTTTACAACAAAGAAAATGAAAAATGAAAAGAATGGAAATACAACAAATAACAATGTAAAACAGTAAAATACAACAAATTAATTAAAAGCTTGCCTGTATAAAAATGCCTTCAGCTGCTTTTTAAAAGAACCAGTGGACTCTGTACAGCGTGAAACCAGTGGGAGAGAATTCCACAGCCGTGCTGCTGCTGCCTGAAAGGCCCGATCGCCACGAGTTTTAAATTGAGCACGTGGGGCCACCAGCAGCCTCTGATCTGATGACCTTAGCAGGAAGAAGAATGCGGTGGTTGTTTGGCAACACCACAAACAAACAACAACTCGCTGATCTGAGCATAAACGAGTTATCTACAGCTTTCTGTGATGATAAAACAAGTTTCTAAATCAGCCGATATATCAGATATTTAAATCACCAAATATTAGTGTTTGGTTTGATTTTAAGAACCCAGCAATCGCTTGCAATTCAAGAATTAAAAACGCACAAAAACTGATCTCATGGACGCTGAAAGATCCTTAATAATGAGACTGATTGATAGTGAATTGGAGCAGCTGTCTTTTTTATAGCTTAAAACAGACTCTGGTTGCAGTTTTCACCATCTGTTTACAGCAGTGACTTATTATAATTTTCCATTGCATCAGCACTGTTAGATATAAATTATGTTGCTTGTCTTAATTGTGGCTTTCAGTGATGTATTTTTCTCTTGGTGTGTTTGTGCGTGTGTGTGTTGTGTATTTTTCCTGTTAAGCTTGCAGCTGTGTGTGTTTCTTATTTCCTCTCTCTGCAGCAGTTTTGCTTTACCTCATCTTTTTGCATTTTTGCATTTCATCCATTTCACGTGCACTGACACAATCCTGAGTGAGTGCGATTCATCAGAAACAGTCTAGTGCATCTCATAACTCTCAACAGGTTGCCTCTTTTCTTATCTGACGTAGTTTTATCCTAAATATTTGAATTTGATATTTAGTTTCCATTTGCCCTTGTGCTTTTGAGGGAAGCTGACGAGAAACAAAGGTTACTGTTTTTAGATTTTGAGATGCACTCTTATCGCTGTATCTGTTTCTGTGGTTGTGTGTTTTTATCAAGGCTTTGAAGACGTTTTAGATTTTTTAAATTCTCAGTAGTATAGTTTAAGTGGTATCAGCTAGGCTGCTTTTAAAACCGCTGTTCCCCAAGTCCTGCCTGTTGAGCCTCTAACAGTAGATGACTTGATGAAAAGCCGTTAGTGTAGTTCATTTGTTTATTTATGCTGTGACTGTCTTTTGTGCTAAGAGTTGTAATGAGTCGCTGGTCTCTAGTACTTTCATCTGCATATCAGTAATGTGGGTGTTTCTTTCTTATTGGTGATATTGAGTTTTCCTGTCCTCACCAGAACAACGCAGCTAACCTAGCAGCCGACTTCTCTGCCATCAAGGAGCTGGACTCACTGAGTAACGAGATTGTTGAACTACAAAGGTAATCATTTCTCCTCACATTTAAAGAAGAAGAAAAAAAAAAAAAGGCAAACACCTACATGTTATTAACAGAGTGATGGCGGTGGAGATGATTTCATTGGTGGTTTATATTGTTGGCCTAAAGATGAAGGGTTCAAGCTGGGTGTTTGTGAGCCTCTGCTGGTTCAGGTATGCAGGAGGGACACACTCGCACTTCTTTGAGCACAGCCAAAGTTCCAGTAAAAATAATAAACACTTGTGTTACTGCAGCAGCAGATGGTTAAAAAGACAAGAGGTGGAAAGGGTCTGAACTGAAAGCCAGTAAGAACTTACTCCATTTGATGTATTTTAACTATATATATAACAGAATGTAACACCTGCACGTGTAAAGAGATGGCCACTCTATTTGATTCCCATACCACCCTAAGAAAATCTCTCTAGATCCGCCCCTGGAGAGGGTGTAAACTGTTTGGGATTAATGGGATTTCTGCACTGATTATCTGCATTGTCTGAATGTAATCTAAGTAGTAATCATAATCAAACACAACAGAAATAATGACACACAATAATAGCACTTGGCTGAAGACTCTGCGGTCACTCAGAGTGCAGAGGGAACCTCAGCGCTACTAAGTCCCAAAGCCACTTTAAGTGTTGGATGTGTCCTTGATCCAACACACCTGATTCAAATGGTTAAATCACATCTTTTAAGTTTGGTTGATGTGAACAAACCTCATTATAACAACTTTTATGGGATCTTAAAAGAAGCTTCAAAGAGACCCACGAAGCCTAGAAAGGCTACAAAATAATTTCCAAAGACCTTGTAGGCAATCACGTTACAATAAGCAGTGTAGAGAAAAATGTGATGGGAGTGTTGTCAGTCAACCTTGGAGTGGGCGTGGTGAGGCGAGTGCACCGAGAGCAAAACCTTTAGTCGTGACGGAGGTTAAAAAACCCAGGGGAGCAACATAACATCTGCACCAGTCACCTGTTAAAGTCTTTGTCTCCACAGTAAGAAATGCACAAGTTAAAATGGTGTGAATGGAAAGACACAAATAAAACCCAGAGATCACTGAGAAGAGGACAGATTTCTATGTAGATGTGACAACAGTAGTTGAACTCTTTGGCAAAAATGGAAAAATTGTAAATAAATAAAAATACCGAAACCTTCGCACAGTGAAGCATGTTGGCGGGAACATTGGTACGTCAGGGTCTGCAGGCCTCGCAACATTTCAGAAAACAATAGATTTAAAATGATAACGACACAGGGCCATGTGAGGGCAGCAGTGCATAACCTGAGGTTTGCCTTTGTGATCAAAGCAAAAAGAACGGTTCAAAAACAAGGTGATTCGTTTTTCTGAAAGTCATAACCTTGACTTAGTAGAGATCCTGAGACACGACCTGATTCCAGACTTTATGTTTTTACCTTCTTTTGCCTTTTTACTTCACATGATCTTAAATGCCAGATGTACCTTTAAGTAAAAGCTGCAGCAGCTGCACATTTGCATGCATGCTTTGCACATGGAGTCTTGGTTTGAGCAGTTGTCATAGTAATGGATTTCATTTCCATACTTCACAGAACGTAGCTTCCCTTTTCGTGAAAACTGAGAGGGAGAAGTGAGAAAGTGGCCTTTTCTCCTACCTCTGCCTTCCAATAAACACACATAGACTCTCACACACACTAGACGACAGCTGTTTGAAGTAAGAAGGATGGAAACTGAGTTAGAAATCACCTGCGGACAGATTTTATTTAATAAGAGTTTGGAAAGATGAAGCGTCTTTGCTGCTTCAGAATGGGGCAGCAGCCTTCTGTTCAGGATAAGGAGGTTGGCAGTGATGATGACGATGATGCTGATGGGTGAGTAGAAGTTGGGAACGGTTCCCTTTGCATTTGCAGCTCGTAGATTATCAGGGGAGTTGTGTGTTTGTTGTGTGGCGAGCGATAGAATAGTTTTTTAATAAGTTAAACTGAGGCATAATTTCTTTTGTCTTCACACAACAATATTAAAATGTTAGTTTTGTTAAGGTTGTGTGAAAAATACTGAACCAAAAACAAATGTAAGAGAACAAGTGAGCAGAAATACTTACTGAAAAACATGTTTAAGTAAAAACACCAATCAGTAGGGCTGTTCGATGTAACGATATATCTGATGACGATATAAAAACCTCTATCGTTTCATTTTACGCTATCGTTTGTTTCGTGGTGTCGCAAAATAAACTGTTTACAGCAATATTTTGTTCATGGTTCTGATGGTCACTGGAGTTATTATTAATTTCTTAAAGTTCTCTCTTTCTCTTATATTTAATATAACCACACTACAGACGGACAAGCGCCTGTTTTTATGCGTTGTCGTTAGCAACAACGCGTCCGCTTGTTTATGTTCCACATAAAACTTTCACAATAAAGCTCAAGATCCTGTTGAGACTTTTCAAAATAAACTGAATCACGTGAAAGATGCAGATTATTTATGGATGAGAAGTAAAAAGAGCTGCCAGCAGCACGCCGTGTAATAAATACTCACAAAGAAAACGGCGCCGTTACAACTTATGTCTAAAAATGCATCGTTTCATGCATCGGTTAAAACACTCGACTCCAGCTACACGACGCGCAGCTGGAAACACTTCACGCAAGTCGAGCTGCCCGAGATTCACAGAATTTACAGAAAATGTTACATTTTTGTGATTTACATCGTTATCGGACGATAGATGTCTTATATCGGGAGATGAGGTTTTGGTCATATCGCACAGCCCTACCAATCAGGATCTTTTCTTTACCTCTGTATGTGCTTCCTCTTTATTTCCCGTTTCTGGTAATTGTTCTCAGTTTTCCTTTGAGCTGAAAATACTAGCATAAAATCCCTTAGAGTAATCGTTTATATTCAATAACAGAGTTAAATGTCAGCGAGGCCCTTTTTTTGTGTCTAATGGTTTATATAACACCTTACCACAGCACTCAACACAAGCACAGGATTCCTTTAAAGGTAGTTGAAGTATCTTTTGTGCACAAGTTATGACGCTTCCTTTCTACCCCACCCGTCTCTTCTTTCCCTCTTGCTGCATGCTTGAAAAAGCGTAGAGAGGATGAGCACACGGACGGCTCAGATGATAGATGTTGGAGGTTGGCAGATCATCACTCGTCCCTCCTCCTCTCTTTCTCCCTCCATCCCCGAAGCAGCCATCTGCTTCTCGCTCTTTCTCCCACGCGTTTGACTGAGCAAGTACGTGCTCGCTTTCTCCGACACTTATCCTCGCAGTCGCCCACAGCGCAGCGCTCACACACACCTGCTCTCGCTGCAGGACTTGATGCTGCTTTCTCTTCTGTAAAGTTGGGAGTCGAGGAGAACATCATGGTGGCCGAGGGAGAGGAGCTGGTGGTGGTTCAGGGGCCGGGTAAAGCATGCTCACTAGAGAGCTGGCTTGGGCTTGGTGGGCTGGTGCTCTCCTTGGTGGTTAAATACACCTGTCTCCTTTGCTGCAACCCCAGGGAGAAGAGCTCTGTGGAGGAGGAGATCAAGGAGAAGGAGGAGGCCATCCGACAGCGCAGCACCGAAGTGCAGGTGAGGTCTCTTTGTGAGATTTTACCTGTATTCTAAATCACTGGTTTACAAAAACTCTTGCTGGAGCACAGTTAATATGCATTAAACGCACGTGTGGATTTCTGTCTGTTTTCCCTTTAAAAACCAACAAACAAGCAAAACAAATGCAGGTTGGTAAGCTCACTTTTATGGGGCTGAATGTTCTGGAGGAGAAGATCAATAACACATTTGATTTGCAGTCTGAGATGCTTGTTCAGAAATGCAGTTAATGATACTCGGAGAGGAAGAGGAAGAGAGGAAGAGGCTGATCTGCCTCGTCTGGGCTCTATTTTGGGAGCTGTTTGGCTTAAAGGGGCGAGGCTGCAGAGTTCTTTAGGAATGAGTCTGAGTGCGAGGGTGGTATCGAAGGAGCTGATGTAGCTGAATTTTGTAGCTGCACTCGATTGTACTTATGTGCGAGTGCTTCTGGTTATTTATATTGTCTGAGTTTCTTCCTGGACGTGGTATACTGCACATACCCAAGCATTCCCCAGAGGTTAAGAATGGGTTTTGTGGCAGTCGTACCACCTTTGAAATCAAACCCTGGAAAGCCAGCCTCAAAACAGGAAGTGATTTTCTAAGAATCAAGGAAATACAAATTTTCCAACATGGGAATTTTAATAAAGAGAAATACATGCAAAGCACAAGCTTTTATTTCCATAATCTATTCTGCCTTAGCACTTTGTGTTGTTTCTGATATTAGTATAGAGATTAAAAGCTGCCGTTGTCCTTTCAGCGACAGCCGCTGCTGAAAGGATGTTAACGATCTCACTGACTCACTGAGCTGCAAAACGATCTGCAGCCTGTAAACGAAAATAATTCCACACTGTGACGTCAGCCTTTCTCCCTCCGGCAAGCTGACATATAACAGCCGATTGAGCTTTTTCAGGAATGGTATTAAAAGTTAGTATTTAGACTAGAAATGTGGTTACTCTGTAACACTGTAACACAGCATTAGTGCACATTATTTCTTAAAATCCTTTACCTTCACTTGGTTTCACCAGTTTTTCTTCTCTATTCTTTTCTCACCTTCTTCATAAAACCATCTACTTACATTTTATGTGAATGTATCTTTTTAATCTTTTATTTTACCACATTTCTCTTGTTTTATTCTGTTGAGCTGATGTAACAGTTACATTTCCCTGATTAATAAAGTTTATTATCTTATTATTATTACTATTATCTTTCCAAAAATCAGTAACTTTAAAGGTTGTTTTCCAAAGTCTCTTTGTTGCTCACTTCCTCTCTGTTATTGAATCTCCCTCCCTCCCCCCTTTGACTTTATGTCCACAGGACCTTCAAGATGAGGTGGCAAAGGAAACCGAAGTATTGCAGCAACTTCAGACTCAGCGTCAGAAGGTTCAAGATGCTTTAGATGAGCTGGACCAACAGAAGGCCTCCCTGGAGGAGCAGCTCACTCACATTCGACAGCAGACCAACCAGGAGACCCAACTTGTAAGTTGCCTCCTTCTTCTTTTTTTTTTTTTTGGTAACCTTTTGAGGAGCTGTGTAATTACCTCGAATTCTGGTTACTTTCCTTTCAGATCTCATCTCTGCAGTCAGAGCACGAGGAGCAGGAACAAAGGATATGTCAGTATGAGGAGGAGCTGGTCCAGGCCCGAGAGGAGCTTTTGGCTCTGCAGGAGGAGAGCCGGAAACTTCAGGAGAAGGTCCAGGCTGCCCAGGAGCAGCTCACTCCTCTTCAGGAGTCTGTGCGTGACTCTTTCACACAAGTTGCACAGGTTAAAAGCTCTTCCCTGGTTTCGTACAGCATGTCTGCAGAGAAAATTTTTTTCATTTTCTGGCACCTATGCAGCTGATGGAAATGTTATTTTCCGACTGTAATCAGCAGGCTGCACAACTGTTACATACCCAAACGCATGAATAATAGCTGCAGTGATTATACTGAGCACTTCCAGAATTTCTGTGTGGACAGATGGAGCAACACTGCTGTGGCTCCACCAGTGTGTTCCTAATGCTGTACTTTCTGTGTACACTGGCTACAGAATTCATCATATCTGTGTTTAAGTGTTGTCTCTGCTCTTTAATCGTGTCATTTTTTTAAAAAATTATTCTTCTGGCACGTAGGTCCAACAGAAACTGAACGACCTTCAGGTGGAGGAGCGATCGGTGACTGCTCAGCTCAGCTGGAAGAGAGCCCTTGAGGACAGCTCTCCTGTCATGGTCAATGGATCAGCAGGCCCCGCTGCAGAGCTCCACCATGGGGACCTCTTCCAGAGGGACCTCTTCCAGGAGGACCTTAAAGAACTGAGAGTGGAAGAGCATTCAGATTCAGAGGAGAGAGGTGGCGTGAATGAGAAAGAAAAGGAAGAGGAGAAGGACGAAGAGAGTCCAAAAGCTGGGGAAGATGAAAAGCAGAAACATGATGCCTTGGATGATCTCTACACTGATATGTACAGTCTGTCGAGCCTTGCCAAGCCCTGGGAGAGCAATGTTAGGGTAAAAACTACATGAATAATAATAAGAAGCACTCTTACAGTAGTTTTAAATGTGGACAGACACAGCTGTAAAGCCTAATGCATGCTACAACTGTGCCGTGTTCTTGTGGAAAACATCACAGATAATCTCAAAAAAATCAAAGTGAGTCTCAAAGGAAACTGTCCAGCGACAACAAAAACATGCAACCTACACATTACAATAACCAGATGAGCTACTCCGTCGCTTTAACTCAAAGCTTTTATCAAAAAAACATCAGATGCTGTCCTTTTAAGTTGTGCGTCTGTTCTCTAAGCAGGAACGCAGCAGCCCTGCGCCTGGTGTCTCCTCTGAGGTTACAGAAGATGCAAAGGAGTCACCTAAGGAGACCCCACCGAAGGTAAACTTATTCAAGAATACCCATGGAAACCAATAAACAGCATCTTTGTGACTCCTTGTATTCTTCTGTTCTTCTTCTTGATTTTTATCATTAGTATTTGTTTTCATTGTCATCAAGTGTGACATTTGCGATGTTTGTTTTACCCACATTTCTTTGAAATGTTGTCTGTGAAAAGCTGTTTGTACCAGAAACAGATATGAGATGTTGGACATGCAGCGTGCCAGACAAGTGCATAGACTGACAGCAGACAGCAAAGATGTAACCTGATAGTTGTGTTAAATCATCAGATGGGTGTTAAAACCCCTCCCCCTCCATAACCACAATGCATGATTCACTGTAATGCTCAGAGCGCCGTGCCTCTCTGCGACAGGTTGCATCACCAGAGCCAGAGAGCAAACAGGAGCCTGCAGAGCTGACAGAAACAACCAGCTCCCCCTCTCCGCCTCAGCCTGGCCCTCGCTCCTTGCCACCACAGGGCAGCCCTCCCTCCCTGCCTGAGATGGATTTCTTCCATTCAGACCCTTTTACCGATCGTAAGACCTCATCGTGAAAAATCAAGATGGAAAAAAGAGTGTTTTTAATGCTTGATGAACGCTGGCAGACTGATGGTGTGTTTTCCTTTGTAGACGATCCTTTCAAAGAAGATCCTTTTGGAAAAGCAGATGTTGGAGGTGCTGCTCAAAGTATTTAATGAGCAATAAATCTCACACAAGCACAGCATTGTTTTATATATATATATATATATATATATATATATATATATATATATATATATATATATATATATATATATATCAAATCTGACGAGTGGGTCATATTATTCATTATGTTTCTCCTGCTGTTTATGTTAAATCAGATCCTTTTGGAGGAGATCCATTCAAAGGCTCAGACCCCTTTGCTGCAGACACTTTCTTCACACAAACCTCCAGCACCCCGTTTTCCTCAGAGGACCCTTTCTCTGCTTCAGCCGACCCCTTCGGTACCACTTCTGGCGTGCCGGAGCCAGACCTCTTTGCAGCCAAGGTGAACGATACAGCAGCCGTACCAGCGGGTCCGGATCCTTTCGCCTCCAAATCCACCAATCCAGCGGCAGCATCCAACGATCCGTTCAGCTCTAAAGGGAACAACACAGCTGATTCAGACCCGTTTGGAGGCAAAATGACCAGCACAAAGGAGGCAGACCCGTTTGGTTCTCAAGATGGAGACAAGGATCCTTTTAGCAGCTCCCCGCCGAGCTCTGATCTGGCCGTGGTGAGTAGACCCGCTAATAAAACCTGTTTACAGTGTGTTGAGTAAGATTTTTGTGACAGTATTTTAAGGAATATAATTATTTGTCCCAGATGTTTTATTACCATTCTAAAGGTTTGCAGTAATTTTAGAAGCACCAAGCGTGTACGTCTGAACGCTTATCATCCACTTTATTATATATACTTTATATAAAATATTCTGTATAATAGTTTAAATGCATAGAAATGTGTTAATATCGCTGACATGTAAATTGTTAAGAGGAAGCAGAAACTAATTTATAGCAATGAGTCCCAAAGTTTGGATCTTAGCCCTCTGCTTATAGAATACGTTAGTTTTCTTCCCTTATTGGCTCAGAAAGAGTTAAAATACTGGTGGCCAAAAGAGGAACTGCTACGTTTTTGTTTGATGTACATGCTCTAGTTGTAGTAAATCACGTTACAGGTGAGCGTGTTTGTCCACGCAGGCTGGATTATAAAAACGTCTGATGTGTTTGTTTGTGTTCAGAAGGACACCGCAGCATCCAATGACCCTTTTGCTCCCGGTGGTACCGCGGTCAGTGCCTCCTCAGATGCAGGTACAGCTTGTGGCATGGCACCACCCACTGGGGACAGAACTCATAGCAGCAAATAAGAAAATAATGAAAAATAAATAAAGTAAAATGTGCTTTTCTGTTAATAAGATGCTGGATGAGGCATTGAAGTGCTGCTGATTTCATGCACTCGGTCGTTTTTCATTGATGTTTCAGATCCGTTTGCTGCTGTGTTTGGTAATGAGTCATTTGGAGGAGGCTTTGCAGATTTCAGTGCTTTGGCAAAGGTAATTTCCAGATTTTTAATATATCCTCTGTCACGTTGTTTCGTGCATCGTATATACATCATATATAATAAATAATTATCCAGTCTTATGTTAGTTTTGGTTTATATTTGCAACTATAAAAAGCCCCGTGTATGCATGGAAAGGAATCTATATGCACAAAAATGCCTCTGTCTCTGCATAGTAGTAAATCCTGCAGCCTTCTGCAGCCTTGAGCTACTGTGCAGAGAGCTCTTGTGAACTCTGTGTGGAAACACTAATTTCACACTTGCTGTTTACACCACAGTACCTGTACCTTTATTTATCGGGGTTTTACTGATGTGCAACAGAGCTTGCGAGTGATGACGCACATCCTCTGTGCTGTTCTTAAGTAAATTCATGCACCTTCCTGCTTATGTAATCGATATATTTGATTTGGTTGGACCTTTTCATTCCAGTCAAATGGTGCTGAGCAGTTTGGAGTCGACAGCAGGAACCTCTTCCAGGAAGAGAGCCAACCTGCCAGCTCTGATGTGCCCCCAGCCCTGCCGCCAAAAACGGGTACGCCTACCAGACCTCCTCCTCCACCTCCAGGTCAGTTGATCCTGTTATCCAGAAAACAAAAAGTGCCTGTAGCTCTGTTCGGTTGGAACAGTGTAGCTATCACACGTCTGGGGATGTGCCAACAGTGTTCATGAAATAAAACCTGCCTTTGCTGAGTCTGCCCGTCTGTGCCCTGTCAGGTAAGAAATCATCCATCAATCGAACGGAGTCCTCCGACTCCTTCCATCGACGAGGAAACTTCATGCCACAGACTTCAGGAGACTTCTCCTCCTCTTCCTCCTCCTCCTCCCTGCCTGCAAAGGATCCTTTAGCCGACCCCTTCGCCCCCTCCTCCCCTCCTCGCCGCAACGCACGGGAAGCTGATGGATTTGCCAGCTTTGACAAAGTGAGCAACTCCCTCTCCCCATCTCCCTCACCTCCACCTGAATGTCAATAGCCACACCCTCTTCTCTCTCTCTCGCTCTTTGTTTTTTTGTTTTTTTTTCTCCTTGTAAACCAACATGTAGTTACTCAATAAGGATACAACCCCGAACAAATCAGGCCAGCTCTTGAAATCACTCCATCCACTGCCAGTGACGAGCCTTAAAGTGAACTAACCAGCTTATTAAAGCGTCACACGGTAGCACAGGCTTGTAATGTTACGTGATTCATACGCTTCTCCCAGTTAAAACAATAAAATCTTGTAAATCTTGTATTTTTGTTTTGGGTTTTTTTGGTTTCTTTTGCATTTCTGCTGCTTGTGTATATGTCAGACTATTGTTAATAATACAATGCTGTCTAACCCTGTAAACATTTCTTTTCACCCGCTCTATTATGGATTCATAATGAGATTCCACCTCATATAACTCTATGACTGAAGATGCACTCTTACTTTGTGAGGAAATGCATAGAAATTATAGATGCATTTATATATTCTTATTATATATTCTATATAAACCAGAATGTTTGGCAGTGAATGGAGAGATGACAGGCTGCTTGTATTTGGCTTTTTATTAGCCATCCCAACTTTGTCACATTGACATTACTTCCTGTGCAAGTTTAGAGTCTCTATAATTACTGATGTAATTATCTGAGTTTTTATTCTTCTTTTAACACTAAATTTGTCTCAGGGAAATTTTCCCCACCCATGGGGCATAGTGGCATCAGTTGACCTTGACTCATGAGCTGCAGAGTACTGCATTCATACTCTTTATACCTCAAACTTTTTTCAGTAAGTTGCTGTTTTATAACATCACTGATTTGGGATAAACACCTAACGTCGCCTCGAAACATTAAATCAGTGCAGGCTGCTGTGAAAACTTGAACCCAAAGAATGGTGGAGGGGTTTCTTTTTCCTCCCGTTCATTAATGTGCTTCCAAAATTAATATATCTATAATAATAATATAAATAAAAGAAACCAAGAGGAAGATGATTGTGTGGGTTAATCTTCGGGTCATGGTGGTCAGAGTAGTTCTATTAGTTCAACCCTTTTTAATGCTGCATGGAAATGACCTGTGAAGTTGCATCACATCAGAACACTGTTGATCCTCTCCTGTCACGCGAGCACCCTCGCATGTACCTGTCAGTCGCCGACCTGCATGCACTAACTGTGTCTTTGACTCTCGTTGACTTACACCAGTGCCTCCACCGTTTCTCGAATCATCAAAGTTTCCTTTCCCCTTTACTCTGCTGCTGTTTATTTATACAGGCTTTCCTCTGTTCATCCATCCATCCATTCATTCATCAGTTTGTGTCCGAGCCCTCGTGTGGTCAGCAGTGTGTTGTGGAGAAGCAGATTGACTGTATTCTCTCTGTGTTTCTTTACACCTCTGTTTAATAAAGTGTTGAATCAAGGCCACCATCTCCGGCTTCTATGTGCATCCATGACATCACCACCTGTAAACCCCTGAGTTTAAAGGATCAAGTGTTTTACACGTTCAGTTCATTTATCAGAGGTTTGGACTATGCTTCAGCTTACTGTTGATAACTTCCCACACCATGTGTTGCATTTAGGATGATTTCCCAGCCCATAAAAACCCCTCTGCTGCTTGTCAGCTCTGTAACTTCTGCATTAAAGTGCCACTGCAAACAGAGACTGTAATTCAGCGAATTACATAAATTACCACATGGGCACAACAGTAATAAAGTTAGGTGCATTATTAATCATTATAGATTCATATCAAGGAAGGTTCATTTGGCCACAGGTTGCTCTGTGTGTATATTTGTTACCCGGCGAGACAAACGGATACAAAGAAACCAGGAAATCACATTTCTGAGAAGCTACAGTGCGGTGCGCTGTCAAGTAAATGAACTAAAACATGTAAAACTCTGTAATGATCCTTTAAAGTATCTTAACATGAAAAACAAATAAGAAGACTGAAGTTTTTTTCTTAAAGCTGTGGAATAAAAAGCACCATTTCTCTTTCCATGTATCTTATTTATGTTTGATTTCATTCATATTTAAGAGAATTGGCGGGATGTTGTCTGCAAACTGATAAGTGCATGTTCTCTGTCAGATCCATCACATTCTGTACACGTCTTCTCGTGCATGTTCTTCATACCGTGACCTGTTATTATCGGCTCTAAAACAGTTGCTAGGAGACTCTCCTTTGCATGGCTGGATGCACGTGGGATGACCTCTGTTGCTTCTGTCTGTCATTCGTTAAGAATAATGAACATATTTACACAGTCTGCAATGATTAACCAATTTAACCAGTGGACTGTGTTTCCTTCCTACTCTTTTTGTGACCGTGGAGCTTTCAGTGCATGTGATTGTGGTCCTACAGCTGTGCCTGTTTGTCTTCAGGCTTTTCTAGCATCGCAGTCCCTGCTTTTGCTCTGATCACGTGGCTGCAGGAACTTTGCAAGGGTATATATGTTGGAGGGAGGACTGTTTTCATTTGGATAAAGGGAAATCAATTTCAATCGCCTTTCCTGTTCTTTCTTCTTTTTTTGTAATTTGTTTGGGAGGTCTGCAAAAGTCTGGATTTCTTTTAGACCTCATTGCGATGCACCTTTCTCAGAATGGGCACAGAGCTACAAATTTAGACTCCAATACATGATTTTTTTTTTTTTTAGCACCCTACAATTGTGCGTCCTGACTCACTGTCTTTGGTTTCTGGCACATAAATGGTGATTACAAATCAGTCAAAGTGTCCACTTTGAAGGAAAAAGGTCTGCTGCTGGTGGGTTTTCAAAGTTTCAAAACTGCATCCATTGTGTGCGTATGTTTCTTTGTTTCCTCTGTTTTCATGGAGCAGTATCCAACCGAGGAAGACATGATAGAGTGGGCAAAGCGCGAGAGCGAGCGAGAGGAAAAGGAGCGACTCGCCAGGCTCACCCAGCAGGAGCAAGAAGACCTGGAGCTGGCCATCGCTCTCAGCAAGTCTGAACTCTCCTGAGGAGGCCCCGTTCCCCTCTACCGGTCTGGCTCGGCACGGCACGGCACAGCTTGGCCCGGCCCGGCCCAGAAAGCACCAAAGCAAAGTGGGGATTGTACAGGACTGATTCAGCATCACCTGCTGACCCCATGAAGAGACTCAAAACTCATCTCCAACTCGTTCAACCCCCCGACTGTCCATGCTCTGTTGGTCTCCGTGGTTTTGATAGAGGAGCGTAACGTTTTTTCTTTTTCTTTCCCCTTTTAGAACGAAGATGCAAGAGAAAACTTGTTCTAGTGTTAATGTCGTTTTGCCTTCATTTAAAATCTAGGCAGCAAGCGCTGCGTTAAGTCCCCAGAATGTAATTTATTGTAGCGCGCGCTCGAAACCACTAAACAAACTCGCTACATTTCATTAAATCTCAGCTCTCTTTGTGATGAGATTTTAATAGACGTGCTAATTTTCTAGAACTCAAGAATTCCCAAAATTTTCTTTTTTGGCTCTCGATTAAACTTCTGAAGCAACCACAGTGAACTGGGGAGATTCTGTTTCCCAGTTTGTTCTGTTCTGTAACTCTGTAGGCCCTTTCTAACAGAGTGACCGTGTCCCACTCTCATGCAGGGAAGATGATTTTTTTTGTCTTCATTTAGAGTAGGTCAGGATATTTCAACATTTCTTCGTGTTTAACTGGAAGTTGCGGCTCCTGTAAGATGTGAAATGTGTACAATGTGTAGATTTATACTAAAATGGAACAAATCTGCCACAGCTACCTTTTCCTTTGAAATGTCAGTCCTACCTTGCTCACCGTAGCACCTGTGTCGTGAGCATTAAAGCACTGATTTGTGTGTGTCGGGGGAGGTAATAATGAATGAAACTACAGCCATCACATTTTATGACTTGGTTTGCATTAAAAACTAGGCCACACTACAGTAGGATGCAGAGCAGAAAGCACACGATCTGTTTTTCTAACATACAAACTAAGTTTCTCTCAAGTACTTTAGGATCTTTAAATCGGTCTAAATTTTTAAATTCATTGTGGCACGACATGAAAGAATGTAACAAAACGCAAGGTTGTCATAGATGAATGTAAGCGTGGATCCTACCTTAACTGATCATTAGCTGTATCATTAATCCTGATTGATCTCCTTTAGGGAAACTCTCAAGGGCTCCTCAGCAGCTTGAATGCTGAGTGGATAACTACAACTGTGCGGTTGTCATGTTACCACGTGAACATTTGGTCCCATTTCAACGTGTGCCAGAGTCGGTGCTTCACTTGTTACCATTTGTACGATTTTTCTTTTTTTTAATCCAGGAGTCTTTTGCGCTCTGAGAGACTCCCTGGATTTCAGAGTCTTACACAAACACGGTGAAAGTTGTTAAGTGTTTCTACTTTTTCGTTAGAGCGGTGTATTTTCTGGCCGTGCACCTCGACATCTGCAGGGATTTAACTTGCAAAAGACCTCAGATGTGCTGAGGATGCACGCTCACATTGCACTGTGTTATCGGGCCTGTTGACAGCCACACGGCGGCACAGGAAAGCTTTACTAAACGTGACAGAAGGTTTTCTGCTGAGGAAAGGCTACGATGAAGTGCGAGAGGCCTCTGCTCTCTCATTACCTTAGCTCATTTCTTATCAAATAATGCACAATGTTTTGGACAGCTCTTCCTGTTCTTACTTCTTTAATGTTTAGCAAGAAGATAGTTTCCTCTTCTCATGTCTAACCAGTGTACTGTCTGTGGCTCATGCAGTACTTCCTACTGAGAGCTCTCGCTCTCCTACAATGAAGTTTATTGTAAATACGGGAGAGCACAGCTGCATGTCTGCTCTCCAGGTCTCTTGTTGTACTAGTTTCATTGCTTCATTGTCATGTATTCAAACAGGTTACTGTCATTTTTAACAATTCTGCACATTTCTCAAAACCAGAACCACTTACTGTACGTTTCTAGGCTTATCCATAAAGCTTTTTAAGCTTCAGGCTAATTGTATTTTATTTTGTACTTCCTAACTTGTAAGAAAAATCATTATTGGAAGGCCTTGGCCATGTAATGCATTTAATTGAAACAGAATAAATATTAAAAATATGTAGTTTTGCAGTTGGTGCATTTTTTTTCCCAGAGCATCTTCTTAATATATTGTCATCCACACGTGATAGTGCCCCTCCTGTTTCTCCTCGTACGACGCACCAGATCCCAGGAGACACAGCAAACCTCCAGGAGGAGCTTCAAAACTGGAGAGAAGTCAGTCAGGAGGAATAACGAGAGCGTAATTGTCTGTGGTCTCCACCTGCAACACCATTCCCTTTTTGGAAGTTGCCTTGTTGTTGCCTCCTGTGCACCTGTTGTCACTTTGATTTACAACAAAGGAGGTGACCTGGATTCAGTGCCTCGTGCTTTTGGCTGCTACTTTTTGAGATGACCACAGCAGATCATCAGTCTCCATCTCATCCTATCCCTAGCATCCTCTGTCACCTCTGCATGCCATCCTTCTACATCCACGAATCTTCTCTGGGATCTCCCTCTTTCCCTCCTACTTGCCAGTTCCATAATCACCTTCCTTTTCCAATATATCCACGATTCATCCTCTACTCATCCAAAAATAATCTCAGCCTCATTGATTTAGTCTCCAGACTGCCCAACCTGATGTCCCTCTGATGTCCTCATTTCTGAATACAAGAGCATATATTTCGTTTATAGTATTTAACTATAGTGTCACGATATTTCTTTTTTATTTAGATGTAAATATAAAGACAATTATAGTATCATAAGCACCTTTAGTACTCATAAACAACCCGTGTTTACATTTTTGTCACCTTTCAAGTATTTCTGTAAACACGCTGGGCAAATAAATAAAAATAAATTAATTAGGTAATTAAAACAAATTATACAAAGCAATTCTGTAATTTTATAGAAAATCTATGTAACATTTATCCATTTTAAGCAAAATTATTTTAATAAAAAATAAATAAACATTATTTGCTTAAATATATTTTTTTGTAAAAATATATATCTTTTAGTATTTTGGGCATTTAAGATCATATTTATGAATATTATTATCGCCTGTGTTTACTTCCTTGTTTGTAGCGTCGTTCTAACAAGGACGGCTTTAGGACCGCGGGGCGAGCGGCTGCATTCCTGTGCATTTAAATAAAAGTCATTATTGCGTTGATGAGCAGCGCACCTTTCCACGTCAGGAAGGAGGAAGACGCGCAGCAGCAGCCGCAGCAGCCGCTTTCCCTTCCACTCGCTCCCGTGTGACGTGAGTGTGAGCCGCTGTGTAAACCTCTCCGGTCGCCGCTGGTCCTCCCGCGCCGTGGAATGAGTTTCATGAACAGCTGGAAGCGAAGCGTGAAGAAACATGACAGCAAAAGGTGAGTGGAAGAAAAAAGCTCCCGGAGATCGGCGCGTCTTGGTTGGCCGTGTCCGTGCTTGTCTGTCTCCGAAGTCAGGCCGGCTGCTGGGATTTAATCGCACTTTTTTTTTTTAAACCTAAGGCGTCATGTGACTGCGCTGGCCTGAGGTTATCGTGTCATCGCGCTGAGATTGTTGTTTAGCACACACTGGAGCCTGTGAACACGAGATTTCCAGGACCCTTTAATAAACCACGCAAACCACCGGTGTGTGTTTGAGTCTCTGTAGTTAATAAAGGAAGAGGCGGAAGAAACCTGAGATGTTTGGTGTCTGTTCCTTCTCTCTTATTATTATACGTGTGTCAGTCTGTGTTCTGCATCCTGTTAGTCAACCTGACGCTCATGATGTGTCAGTCAGGACCACGCGAGCTTTTTACTGTTAGTGAAAGTCAGATTTAACAGGCTGATGTAAACAGTCCAGTTTTATGTTACTGCCCCATGTTTGGCTTATTTTCCCAGAGATAACTCGCACTGAATGTTTATTATCCAGTGTCCCATTATAATACTTGCAAGGTTTCAAGCTGCCTTTCCCTTTGACCTGGTCATTTCAGGTACTTTGCAGCTGTTTGAGGCTCAAAGAGGGAAGTGGATCTGATACTTTGTTTTGTTTCAAAAAGGGAGAAAAGTCTAATAATGTAACAGTTACGTGTGTTTAGCCACTGATATGATCCATCATCATGATCCATGTAGTTTGTGATGTTCTGAAGGGGCCCAACACTTAGCTGGGTCTCTCTTGTGTTTTGTTACACATTCATGTGTAAATAAAGTTCTAACTAGAACAGACGATTTTAGCGATTTCACTCCAAAACAAACAACTTTAGTTTTTTTCAGGACATCTGTTGATTGTATGATGTTTATATTGATTAGCAGCCTACTTCAGGCTGTATGTAAAGTGTAGGTAAATCAGAATGCGTTCCACATTATTTACATATATTTTATATATGTTTGAATATCGATGGTGTCAGTTTTATTTAACAATTCTCATTATGAATTTGATGCCCGCAGCATATTTAAAAACGTGCTGGGACGCTGACAAGAAGAAAATACTCGGTCATATGCTGGAATAGTATCGAGTATTTCAAAAGTTAGACTTCACGTTCTCGCTACAGCCCTTCTTTCCTCAGACGTTCCCAGCTAACATCCTCCTCTTACCTTAATGAGATTCAGTCTTGTGGGGGTTTTTTTCCCAAGCTGACCTTTGACCTGTTCACAGGGATGCAATGAATCCACAAGACGTACCTGACAGCCCGGACTCCCCGAGCCGGTACGGTGACACTGCGCACGTCATGTTTTCGTACTGTGAGGAACAAAGAAAACATAAAGCCGCTGCTAATCGTGGCTCTGATTACAGCATAACAATAAGTTCAACTCTGGCAGGCGGTTACGCTCAGACTCATCTGCATTTCTCATCTCAGGTTGTCAGATGTAAACAGTCCAGAGCTGGACTCCATCATCACAGACTTCAAGTAAGTTTCTTTAAGTTCACAAATGTAATTTAACAAGTTTAAATATTTGCTCCCACATCAGCCCAGTCTCACACAGGTTTCCCTGAAAGTCATCAAGTTCATATCTGTAGAAATCAGCGAGTCATTGTGGCCTGGGAGTGTCCTCATGTATCGGTGTCCATATTTCTCTCTCTCACGATCGTGTTCCTCAAACAACAGCTTGTCTTTCAGCTGGTTTTCATCCCTCGAGATTGCTCTCCTTTCTCTAAAACAGCCCGATTCTGTTCCCGTGTTTCAGGTTACAGATACCGGACGACAAAGATGGTCTGGAGTCAACAGATCCATCGAATGGGTAAGACTGGCCTGTGAGCTCTCTCAGATCATACACGAAAACCGAGGCTTAGATTACAGAAATGTTTGGTTTCATCGAGACACAAAGATGCACATGTTGAGGTAACAAAGTCGTCAGGAGTTCACGGGCAGCTTCTCCTGCTTGTGATATCAATAATTCAGACAGAGGGAACCTGAGAATAACATCATCTCTCAGCACTTTAGTTATGCCTGAGTGTGACCGTGAAAGCATCGCTTATTCAAACTATGATGAGCGTTCAGAGCCTGGAGAAGAAATGTGTGTCTGTCTGATAAGATCAGAAGCACGTAATAAAGTGAAAGGACGCTTTTAGATATTTATAAAATACTGGCAGCTAGTTTGAGTTTTATAAATATTTTTAAAAGGTTTTATTTCAGCGAACATCTGCTGTTTTTAATTGAAGACGTGTTAAGTTGTGCTGATAAATGAACATTTGTTTGTATGTAAAAGCTTTAAACATTTGATTTGCTTCTAATTTGTTTTATATCACATGTCTGTGAGCTCTGAAATCTTCGATTTTGCCAAACCAGGTCCTCAAAAACCCCGGAGACATCGCACATCGATGTGAACTGAAATTCACATCCGTGTGCGACAGCCTGGACTCCTCAGTCATGTGACAGGCGCATAGATGTGTCCAATAGGAACCCACTACCTGCTAAATATGTCATGACCTGTTTGGCTGATCAAAGTGAAAAACCAAAACTTTGTAAACGAATGTGTTTTTGCAAGTTGTGCAGTGAGCAGGAGTGTTTTTGCACCATGAGGAGGGCAATGAGAATCTAATTATCTTCAATTTAAACCCATGACCCTCTGATGTCCTCACAGCAAACATGAGAGATGAAAGCAACAATTAGGCTTTTCTTTTTACTACTCTCTATAAAGATAGATTTTTTTTCCCCTCTTGTTTCTGCGTCGGACACTGAGAGAGCTTTGTTCTCGCGATTGTGCTTTCATGGGAGCAAAAACAGTAATATGTACGAAGCCCTTAGCGCGGTCACATGACTGTAAGCTTTATGCTGTCTCTTGATCTCTGTGGAGCTCGGTTGCTTTAAAGTTCACAGTTAAACTTTGGAGAGAGGAATAATATGTGTGGCTGTTATAGTATCTGAAAACAGGTAATTCTGACTCATTGACGGTCAGTATTTTCCTCCAGCGTTGAGGAACAAACTGATGCAGATGAATTTTTATATCGGATTTGTTTTGTCAGTAATTTGATGGCAATAATTCAGTAAATCATCAGTGAGAATAAAGAATACTTTATTTAACCTGGTGGCCCTTTCTATTAAACTCGGTAATAACATGGTAATAGTGGGGTATTTTAGTGGAAACATGAGCATGGCAATAGCAAGTTAGTAACACTTAATTACTGAACTAATTAATACATTATCTGCTACCAGTGGTTATGCATGACTAAACACACTGAAGTATATGTAACTGGATAATAACGGGCCAGAAACTGGGCTAAATATGTGGGAACAGTTACGCCTTTGAGGCAAAACCAGTTAGTAGTAGAGATGTGTTTGTAGTAATAACCAGGAATCAGGACTATTTCTATTACATCTCATAGTAATCTCATTAAAAACCTGGCACCAGGAAAAAAAGTATTTAAATATAATCATGTACGCAAACATAGGTGCTATGGGTATTTTACATTCCACCTCTGGGAAGGAAGCAATTTCTATATAACAATGCAGGCTGAGTGGTGGTTTAACTTCTAAAGGTTCATTAGTGGGCAAAGACGTGGCTTCATAAACATGCTGTGATTGCGCCGTAAGACCTTTGAAGGGAAGCAAAAACAGCAAATTAGCATATTTTATATGATCGTGTGGCATGAACGCTTAGCTGTCTAATAAAACTGTTTCACTAAAAATACATTTACTTTAATAAAGCTTGAGTGTAGAAGTGCTGCTCCTTGGTTTAGCTGGTCAGATGTGAGATTTTGCTGCTTTTGCATCATTTCTAATGTGACAGTAAACATGATGTATTTAGCATCTTGGTGTTTCAGAGCAAACACACTGTTGCAGATTAAAAACTGACAGTATCTGGCATGCCACACACCCGAGCACACACTGGGGTCATGCATGAAACAAAGACTGTCAGCCTCGGCTTCGCGTGCAGCGCCACAGGTGGAAACTCATCAAGTATATTTGCTCAAGCGTGGTCACGGCGAACCCACCGTTTACCCATGATTCCTCTGGGAACCACACCCACGATTATGCAGGAAACACTACACAAAGGTCACGGTGGCTGACTGGTGAATGCATTATCTGAGCACGGCTTCATAGCCAGTGGGATGAAAGAAAAAGGAGGCGGTGCTTAACAAAAGTGGTCCAAAGAGAGTATGCAGTGCTGAGGTATCATGTTATGACACAGACTTGTTTGTAGTTTCAGTATTTAAGACAAAAAAGTAAATCCGCACAGCTAACTGGGATTAAACTCCTCGACTTTAATGTAAAACAAAAAGCCTGACAGCTCTGATTACTGCTGCTTGTTTAGTAGTTTTAACTGCTTATTAAAGATGCGGGTCGAGACACTACAGCCGACATGTGTTTATGTCGCTCTCTCACCCATTCACACTCACTCACATCTAATGGATGACTGGCAATGGGCTGTTCGCAGTGATATACAGCTCAAGTCCTGGCACTGCCCCCGTTCTCCATTCACGATTTCACATTATTTCTCGTGCGTCTACATTTTGGAGCCGCTGCGCTGCATCGACGTCTATTCCTGGACCGTCTGCCCGCTGCAGTGAGCAGCCTCTGCAGCAGCCCTGACCAGCTGCGCCTCAGAAAGCCACATTTCTTTCCCACCTACAGTGGCGGAAAGCGTTTGTGTCTTTTTATGATGAAAAATGGCTTCGTGACTATGAACACTTCTGCTTTTAGCACATTGCTCCTCCAGGGTTTAGTTTTTGGAAGTATCCTCACTACACAGAAAAATCCCCTGACTGTGAAAGTGGGCATTTCAGCCATGCTCCTGATTTTGCATTAACCAATCAGAGCGGAGACTGCAGTGTGGAGCATGAGGGTGATGATCAGACGAGGTGGGCCAGGCTTTCTCTCCATGTGTGATAGTCATCCCAGTCTTATTAAGGGCTGCTGTTGCGTCCTACCTCTCGTTCCTCCCTCGTTTTCTCTCTCATTCATTCATCCCTACCTCTCTCTCTCACGCTCTCTCTCTGCCTAACCTTCTGCTGTTTCTGCTGCTACAGAAAGAGACACACAGCATCGCACTGCACTGCTGGAAAGGCCTCACAGCCACTTCTGCTATTTTCTCTCTCTTACTTTAGTCGCTTTCTCTGCGTCTCTTCCGGACACACACACACACACTTTGCCAGATGAAAATGTCAGGGGAGGAAGAGACTCTGTCGAACGGGTAAGATGCGCTCATGTTGGGATGACGTGTGTTTCTCATGCAGTCGTGAGAGTGTGAGATGCTCTGCGAATGTGACTTTTCCTGCCGTGTTTCCATTCTCATGTGACGTTTCTCAGGCATGTGGACAAACTCGCTCGATCTATTGTCGGAGCTGCTCGCTTCTTTTGTTTCCCGTAACAAGGCCTTTGAACATGTTATACCAGCCTGTCTGATATGCTGAAAGCTCTGTGTCACACAGTTGATAAAACTAATGCTTTGTCACTCCAGGAAAGGGTGTGTGCGTGGTTGTGTGGGTGCATGTGTGCACTTATTGGTTTGCATCAGCACATGCAGTGGTGTGTGAGTGTGTATGAATAGTGGCTCTGTGTGTGTGTGTGTGTGTGTGTGTGTGTGTGCGCGCCTTTGCCTGATAATGATCATCATTGTGTAATTTGCTC
Organism: Copadichromis virginalis; assembly: GCF_057382275.1. NCBI lineage: Eukaryota > Metazoa > Chordata > Actinopteri > Cichliformes > Cichlidae > Copadichromis > Copadichromis virginalis. The sequence continues at coordinate 2,611,117 of NC_140639.1, forward strand.
TCTGGAGAAATCAATGCAGAATTTGAGACTTGCTGACTTGAACCTAATTAAATTATTTGGACGATGCGTGGTATGCACAGCCTGAACCTCGCACACTCTCCTCTTTCTGCCTTTTCTTTCCTTCACACAGTCCATTTCCTTTATTTTTGTTCTTCTCAGATTGCGTTCAAGGTGCCAAAATCTTGTTTTCCAGTCAGCCGGTACCAGTTGAGTCGGTTTCCACCTATAAGGAAATGATATATCCACTGATGCTTTGCTGTCCTCAGCTTTGCAGACACAGGTTTCAGCCTTTATCTAAAAAATCTGAATAGCAGGAATCCAGTAACACAAAAAATGTGGTTTATTATTAAAATCAGCCCTCTTTTATGTAACATGCACACAAACCTGCTGCGTAAGGCGTCTGTTTAATACTGCTGACACGCTGCAGTTTTTAACGATTCCTTATCTACCTCAGTATCATTGTGGCCTGAGTCTAACAGGTAATTTGACTCCACTAATTTAAGTTTAAAACTTTCTTTGTTACTAAGGCTTATAGTTGGGGCTGGATCAGGTGACTCTGAACCATCCCTGTAGTTATGCTGCAGTCGGCTCAGGCTGCATCCCGTGATGCTTGTATCTTTCCATTTCTGGATGCTATTAAATTTTCTATAGTCAGTATTTTGTCCCGTCTCCCTATGCTCTCCCTTTTCTCCTCCCTTACCCCTCACCCTCCTGACCGGTCGTGGCAGATGCCCCCCCCCCCCCCCCCCCCTCCCTCAACCTGGAAGTGCTGGAGTTTTTTCAATTCAATTCAATTCAATTTTATTTATATAGCGCCAAATCACAACAAAAGTCGCCTCAAGGCGCTTCATAGATACAGAGGAAAACCCAACAATCATATGACCCCCTATGAGCAGCACTTTGGCGACAGTGGGAAGGAAAAACTCCCTTTTAACAGGAAGAAACCTCCAGCAGAACCAGGCTCAGGGAGGGGCGGGGCCAACTGCTGCGACCGGTTGGGGTGAGAGAAGGAAGACAGGATAAAGACATGCTGTGGAAGAGAGACAGAGGTTAATAACAGATATGATTCAATGCAGAGAGGTCTGTTAACACATAGTGAGTGAGAAAGGTGACTGGAAAGGAAAAACTCAATGCATCATGGGAATCCCCGGCAGCCTACGTCTATTGCAGCATAACTAAGGGAGGATTCAGGGTCACCTGGTCCAGCCCTAACTATATGCTTTAGCAAAAAGGAAAGTTTGAAGCCTAATCTTGAAAGTAGAGATAGTGTCTGTCTCCTGAATCCAAACTGGAAGCTGGTTCCACAGAAGAGGGGCCTGAAAACTGAAGGCTCTGCCTCCCATTCTACTTTAAATACTCTAGGAACAACAAGTAGGCCTGCAGTGTGAGAGCGAAGTGCTCTAATAGGGTGATATGGTACTACAAGGTCCTGTCATAAAGGAGTTTTTCCATCCTACTGTCACCAAGTGCTTGCTCATAGGATACTGTCTAATTGTTGGGTTTTCTGTCTTGTATTGTAGTGTCTTTACCTTACAATATAAAGCAACTTTCTAAAATCTAAAATAATAACTAAACATGCCTCGAGTAAAGATTTAGGGTAAGGTTACAATAAATGTTTGGCAAAGCTATACATTTGGTGTAAGTATTAGCATTTCTTAATTCTTCTGTAGGCCTGTCATTTAAACTCTGAACTGGGCCCCGGTTATATTTTAAAGGTGGGACTTTGACCGAGAGGTCACAGGGTATTACTGTGACTAAAATTAATGTTGCACTTCATAACTCTTAGATCAGGTTAAGTACAGTCAGCGTCACTGTGTCAGTGTAATATGTGTGTTATTCTCTCTTTAATGCACAAGCACTCTGTCAGTATTTGAGTTTCCAGTTTTCACTCTGGATTAGTGAGCTGCAGGTTTATTGTATTTCAGTGTTTTCATCTGTTCCTGCCTACATCTGGGGATTTTTGCAGGTGAGAATATTGACTCTGTGGCTTACGGGGTTGAATACTCTGTAGTCGCTGCACCTTTACTCGTACAGAAAACCGGTATGGACTGTACCAACAGCTCTGGTTGGACTGGTTGGATTCACTCAGTGGCCACTGGTGGAAGACATGTGACTCTGCAGGATTAACAACATAAATGTGCGCACAATGTGCTGCTCTTGGATTTTATTATTGATCTTCATATTAAAGTATCATCTGTGGACACTAAATTAGAAAATAGCCAATGGTAAAATAAGTTAATCATTGTATGCTAATTGCTAATGTTTATATAATGCTGTTTATAGCTTCGGTTGCATTATTTTGTCTGTGTGTGTGTGTGTGTGTGTGTGTGTGTGTGTGTGTGTGTGTGTGTGTGTGTATTGTTGCTGACAACAAAGAGCATTTCTAAAAGTCACCTGAGTTTTGCACAGAGACGGACCAGTATGTGCACCAGTGAGAGGAGGTTTCTGTTAGCAGGAAACTGCTGCCTGCCGGTCATATGGTGAACACAGCAGTCACCCGCATGTCATTAGCAGAGCTGCACCAGTATGTGTGCTTCTTTCTATCATGCTGCTGGTGGTATGTGTATGTATGAAGTGAGTTTATGGCTTCTTTGTGTTTCTAATGGACAGGAATGTGTCAGACACGTTAGCTGTAGCTGCGTTTCCTCAGTGCTCAGTTGGACTCTTTTATTCCTCTGCAGCTGTCTAATGCTGACATGGGCTGAGCGGGTAATACTGACAGAGTGTGTTCCTGCACTTAAATGGGAATGATAGTTGCCCTCAGGGACGTTATGTTGTAAGGTAAAGAGCTAACGGTGTTTTAGAGAAAAAGCCAGTGATCCAAGAAAGAAACTCGCCTTTTTCTACATAAAAAACCTTCTGGGAGGGCAGCCATCTGTCCAGACTGGAAGGGGCCGAGGGGGGAAATCAAGACCACAGAAAGACACAAGAAACCACAATCAAGACAAAGCACAAAATACGGGAGAGAGTAGACAGTGAGGTCATTTCACGCAATAGTGGCTTCTAGCTTCGTAAAAATGGAGTACACCCTCTTTGAATTTGAAGTTTGTACGTATCAGGATATAATAAAAAAAATCTTGTTCAGACCAGGTTGTGATTTATTCATTTATCTAAGAACACCCCAACTTGTAGAAATGCTTATAGCATCATTTCCTGTCTAAATGTATTAGCCTCTCTCATGCATTCATTTTTACCCAGCTCTCCTAAACTCCCACCACAGCATTTTAATGAGGGAGAGGTCTGGACTTTGGCCCAGTGCAGCACCTTGATTTTTCCCCCCAGTTATTCTGTTGCAGATTTGCTGCTCTGCTTGGGATCTCTGTCTGTGAATGACTCTGTTTTGACCAAGCTTTAGCTCTCAGACAGTTGACTTCACATTTGACTCTTGAATAATTTTTTATTCAAGCGTTTTTAGATTTTACTCAAGGTGCCAGGGTCCCGTGGCTGCAAAACAAGCCCCAATCCTCTCCCCTTCACCCATGTGCTGTGGGTGCTTTTTGCCAAAGGCGGTGCTGTGCGTTTTGGTGAAACATCTGCATTTTGGTCGAACCTGAGAGCATCGTTCCACAAGTTCTGTCATAATTTGTTTTTTAGACAGAAGATGCTTTTCTCCTGAAAACCCTTCGAAAGTATTACATTAAGCTAATTAACTAATACTTAATGTAAAAAAAAATAAAAAGTTGTGTATATTTCATGGCAGGGATTGACGTCATTTAGTCCAAAATCCAGTAAATGTAATAAAAAGTAATTACACAGCAAACAAGCAACAATCCAAGCAAAGTTAACGAATCAGCTTAATGTTTTTTAGAATTTCCATCAGCTTAGCTTCTCTCTGTTTAATCTGCCCGTCATTAACGAGTTTTTCACATTCTGGCTGCTGTTTTCTCCCCGAGTTTAACAAGTGAAACATACGTTTAAAGTTTCATGGCTACAGCGGGTCAAATCAAAGATGGACGACTCCAGGTCGTACACACGCCCGTCACGTGACGAATACAAGGTGACGTGATCTTTTTTAAGCCACGAAGCGCATCTGTTCTTTATCTTTAATAAAAGATTCAGAAACTGCTCCCGGAGCTTGTCCTTGTCTAAATGTATGATTATGTCTGTAATTTCAAATAGCAGAATCAGTAACAGCAAACAGCACTGTGGCGGGGCGTGGCCTGCGGTGCCGTGCAGGTGCGTCCGCCTCCTCTGCACGGCACCGCAGGCCACGCCCCGCCACAAGCGCTCCCTCCAGCCGGTTTGCTCGTCTGGCTCGCTCTGTGTTCATTTTCTGGTTTCTGTCTCGAGTGCAGAGAATTTAATAACTTATGAATATGTTACGATTCAGGACAAAATGTTTTTTAGATTGTGTTTTTATTCTTGGGGCCAGTCAAAGACACAAACACTTTTTAGGGTTGCCTTATATGACACAGGCTTGTTTTGTGTACACTTTGATCACAGCTACGTCCTTGTGTTTGGACGATGATGTATTTTCAGCATGTTTTCATCCAGATTTGCTGTTTGTTTTGTTTCTGCAGCTGCTCGCGGTCAGACCTGACGCTGGCTCTCGAGGACTGTATGGCCGCCCTGGATCTGTTCCTCAGAAACGACTTTGAGGAGGCGCAGGCGCGGCTCAGATGCAGGTAGGAGCACCACCTGCGTAACGACCTGCTACGGGTGCTGTTCTCGCCGGCCTTTGACCTTTCGAGTGTTCTCAGTAACTTTCACGGTTCAAAATAATTCTTATTTATCTGATATTGGGCCTCTGTCTGAAACAAGTTTAGTTTTAGTTCCTCTTCCCTTAAGACAACTGTCTGCTGATTGGCTCCCCCTCTCAAACAGAGGGTTTGAACAGCAGGTGGGCGGAGCTTCTGTTCAGACTGACAGCAGTCCAAAATCTGAGCTTTTGCCTCATTATTTGAAACTTTGACCATGTTTTTTCATGAGCATCCAAGAACTTATCAAAAGATATGAAGGTCATAAATGTGAGTTAAGGGATCATTCAGAGGATTCCTAATCGTTTTTTAGATCTGCGGTGATTTCACCTCACTGCTCTTCTATTTTAACCCTGCTGCAGTTCCTTGAATGTTTTTCTTGGATCTTTGGTGACTTGGAGGACTTTTAGACAGTCGTCCCCTAATGTTGCAGGTCTCTGTTAGTAGTTTGTGTCTCTCACTGTGGACGTGTCAGGACCTGGAACTTTTAGCTTTGTCACCCAGTTTTCTGAAAATGTTCTGATGATGATCACTTTTTTTTACATGCTGCCATGATTGCTGTTACGTTTTTCACGTTAAAATCTGAAGCCGTCTCTAAATGAATTAGATTGAATTAAATGTCCAATAAAAGTTTAAGAATTAAGAAGCTGTGCTTTATTTGTTTTGAGCTTTCAGAGCACTCACTGCTTTAAATTCTTCCCAGTGGCAGGATCAGTACAGTTTCTCTAATTAAGAGGACACTTAGATATTGAAGATAAATTCACTATTCAGCCTTTGAAGATGGCTGCACAATTAGAAGGAGCTTTTTAATGTGTTGTGATGTTTCCATGAAGGTCCAATTATGTGGGGAAACAACAAAAAGTGTCGCGTTTGAAAAAGGAGACAAGGAGGCAAATAAAGCGAAGGTTTCTTCGAACAGTTTAACTAAAAGAGATGGACAGACCACAATCACCATCAAAAGAGAAACATATTAAAACTCTGAAGTTGATCAGGTAAAAATAATAAGTTAAAAAGGCTAAATCACCCAAAGCACCACAGAGGTCCCACATTCGGCAGCCACAACATATAAAACCAGAAATGCTGCCTGAGTCTGGAGCTGTCCTCTGTGCTCTGACCCAGTTGCTGAGAAGAGTTGGCTGTACAAAAGTGCGGCACCTGAAGCTGGAGAGACAACATGACACAGCAACTGGGACAAATCACAGCAGGCTCTGTCGGGCCCATAACATGCTTGGAAAATCTGTAAGTCTGTAAGATGATGTTTTTGAGTCCTGAATCAGTGACAGCTGGAACCATCGTACTGCAGTTAAAGTCAAGCTTCTTGTCGGTTCTTTGTTAAGTGCAGGACAAACACCGCATTGCAGGGACCCACAGTGGGCAAGTAAATTGAATCTAAAGTTAAATAAGATAAAATAGAGAATTAAAACTATAATAGATATAAGAAATAAGGTGTCAAAGTCTTAATAGACAAGATACATTAAAGCCAATAAACTGTAATTGCAGTTTCCGCTGTGTTTACATGAACAGGTTATGTGAACCGTGTGCTGCTTTAAGTTACATTAACATAACACGGCACGTAGAAACGGCACCTCCAGGTTTGTACTCCAACACAGAGTCATCGTGTTACTCGGTGTCCACTGCGTGTTATCAGCACCTTTATCGTGCCGCTGCTTTGATCCGTCCTCTGGGACTGTGGGCCGCTCCTCAGCCCAGTTTCTTCTTTCCAGTGCTGCCCAGCATCAAACAATAGCTTCCTTTTAGCCCTGACTGTGTTTGTAGTTTTGAAACAGTAAACCGGTGTGTGGTGTTGTTGCTGAGAGACATGTGTGTGACGACATTAAGAGTGAATGAACTCACACTCTTTGTTTTTTACATTATTATTTTTTGATCCGTCTTTCCTGGTGTTTGTTATTTAAACTTGGATTTGGGAAATATTCTACCCGTGCTGACGATGTGGATAAATCTAAAACCTCACACTCCTGTTGGTGTCCTGATTTCTGCCTCACAGGTTTCTCCCTGTGCAGCCGGCTCTATTCCATTTACATGCAGAACTGCAATTAAACTGATTTTTTAATATTTTGTTTTCTTTGTACACAACCCAATAACACCCACAACCTCATTTTCTCCTCAGAAAAAGCTTTTATGAGAGGAAATGACAGCTGTTGGGCTTTCAGCATGCTGTATATCATTTTAATGCACCTGGACACATCAGCGGGGATGTTTTCTGGAGTTATCATGTGTTGTAGAGCCTGTGAATCTTTGCATCCCGCAGCTTTTGTGTTCTTCCACTTGCTCGGCTTTGAACTGCTCGTCAGACACGTTAGTATTAGTTTCAGACTTTTAGATCTCACACCTTTTCTTGCAGGCAGGATTTGCTTTGTTTTCCTCCACCTGTCAGCTGTAGTCTGACGCGGCCATGTGGGGCAAGGACACACACATATGTGGACACAGTTTCTATTTAGTCAATCTTGTGTCTGCTACATTTACCCCTACGTTCGTGTTTATGGTCGCAGGTAGTTGGAGGTCGTCCCAGGATGCATTGGGAGCAAGACCTCGTTTATACAAAGTGCATATTAATTGGAAATCTGACTGTGGAACAATATTGTGTTTGTAGAGACTTTAGTCAGTGCCTTACAGTCACAGTCACCATATCGCCAATCACCCTGAATCTTTTGAATAACTTTGGTCTTGAGCGAGACTCGTGCGTTAAAGTCCTCCGCCGCAGTTATTTATGACGGGGTCGGTTATTACGGACACATGGAATTAGTGCGCTGTTAGCAAGCATGGACCAATACTCTGTTTAAGCACTGTTTGTGCAGGTGGACAGCTCAGCACAGGAGACAGTAGATTTATGCTTCACTCATTAACTGAAAGCCGTTGTAAAACTGGAAACTTGATTTACTTTACGAGAAATACAATGGCCATTAAAGGTGATAGAAAAACCACAAACTACATGTCAAATTACTGAAAATGTGCGTCATATCAGGAGGCAGTGGAACAGTCAATGAAAGCAGTGATAAATAAACTGGTATAAAAGCAGTGGATCCAGATAAAAACATAAAACCATAAGTGGACTGACAGCTGGAGGGCGAGATGAAGCAGAAGAGGAAGAGGCTAGACACCAAGCCAAACGAACCATAGCAGCTGAGGAGTAGCAGAAACCGAACGGAGGTTCTCACAGGAAGTACATCGTGTAGCTGGTTAACTTATTGCAGGTCTGTGGAGATATTCAAGCGTCCGATTGTCCTGAAAATCTTACTGGATCACTGATTTGTTTATTCCTTTAATTTTAGATGCTGTGTTGTGGTTTAGCTGGGATTCAGGTCACAGGTCCTCATGTTTTGTAGTTTATGATTAGAAGTCAGAATCCTTGAGTCAAGCCTCATTTCTTTGCATTCGTTTCCAATGAGCCAGCCTTTCTTTTCATTTTGTGGTCTTGAGCAATAGTTCTCGGGGTATTACGAAGGACTTGGCAGCGTTTTCACTCCTTTTCAGTCCAATCCTTATACCGGGGCACCTTCAGAGAAATGTTTTCTTTTTTGTTTCAGACCTATGAATCATTCAAGTCAACCGATGAACCAGTGTTGTGTCTACACATGTCAGACAACTTAGCAAAGAACTAACTTTGAATTATATCTTCAGGCACTTTGTTGCTAGAAGCTTGTCATAAAAAATACATAATTTATTCCCATTTCTTTAGTTGAATCTATTAAAAATGCCAAAGGTAACACAGTTTGACAGGCAGGAAATAATATTTTTGGAACAAAAGGGGGATTACCAAATGGCTATTAGCTAAAATTTGAGGAAAGTGGACAAGTGGAGGATGATAAAAGAAGTGGCATAAAGGCATAAACACTATGTACTGCAGATGAAAAAGGACATGACTTTCAGATCCATCTGGCCCTTCAGCATCAATACAAATGTTCTCAGTGGACTGATGGCCTTCAAGAAGCCAACCTTGAGGAAGGAAACAAGGAGAAAATCTTTTTTTAAAAACTGGAGTGAAAATTAATGGCAACAGGTCATACAGATCGATGAATCAAAGTGTGAAGTTTTTGGTTTGGTTCAATATGTACAGAGGAGATCAGGAGAGAGGGACAGTACTGAGTGTCTACACCTACCTGTAAAACTTGGTGGAGGCTCTTTCATGGTTTGGGGCAACATTTCAGCCACTCATGTTGGGTATCTCACCACTGAGAGAATCACCAACACAGAAAACTGCCATGGGATTTTGAGCCACCATCTAGAAAGCATCTGATTGACAACTGCTTCATTGTTCAGCATGACAGGGATCCCAAACACTCTACAAGTGCAGAAGGAGCATACCTGGATAGGAAAACACAGTCATGGATTGGCCTCCCCAGGAGGGTTGGGCGATATGCAAAAATTTTCCAACCGGCAATAGTCAGTCCAATAATCGACGATGGGCGATATTTTCACGCATGCGCAGGCTTTTTGATGGGCGGAGCAATGTAATCATGCACGGACTGATTAGCACGTTTACAATACAGAAGAAGTCCAAGCATGGACGAACTAATTTCCCCCCAAAATTAGGGCTGTCAGCGTTAACGCGGCGTTAACGCGGTCGTCACGATTAACGCGATTTTTGATGCCCTCCTGGAGCACAGAATGAACAAACTTCGGACAAACTACCCAAAATGCGTTGACACACACATTTCAGGGATTTTGACTCCGTCTGCGCTCCAGATGGGTTTATTATTAATCGCATTAGTCGTGATGACGGCGCGTTAACGCTGACAGCACTAAAAAAATATAAAGTCCCCAATTTTGGATTTCTTTGGCTTTAAACCAGATGAAACAGGTAAACCTGATGTAAACACTTGTGCAGACGTGTAGTGCGAGCAAAGTACTTAAACACCACTGACTTGCATGAGCATGCACGTGTCCACCATCCGGCTGAGTATGCTAGGCTGTCACCAGCTTCTGCAGCTGCATCAACAAGCATTTGGGTGATCTCTGAGGAGGGGGCATTTGCTTGCAGATGAAAGAGGGTGCTGTTAAAACAGCGCTATTATTATTATTTTTTTAATGTTGGCTGCTTCTATTAGCTCCATCATTATTAGCAAACGTACTCATGGGCAAATAAATAAATAAATCGCCCTTGACCATCGACAATGGGCTCAGCCTATCGTCGATATATTCGTCCGGTCGCCCAACCACACTCCTCAGAGCCCGGACTTCAACATCACTGAAGCAGTCTGGGATCATCTTGACAGAGAACAACACAAAAACAGCCAACATTCAAAGAAGAGCTGAAGAACTATTCCCGAATATTACTTTCAGAAATTACAGCTACCTAAGAGAGTTCAGCATGTGGTGAAGGATGTAGGTCATACCAAATATTGACTTTCAAACTCATTAGAATTGCTCAAGCTCTGTTTTTGTCCTATATACTGTATTTCCATATATGGAAATGAATAGCTCAGGTGGCCTGTGGTGTGTCCTTGAAATATTTTTCTATTTTCCTTGCAAAATATAGAAACGTGAGTAATGGCTCCACACGGTAACCAGTCAAGTGTTTTTTCATTTTGAGAGGCAGATGTTTGCATGGATGGTGTTCGATACACCTGCGCTGTTGTTTCTCTGTAGCCTGTACTGTTGTCTTCTTTGGGTTAAATTATCAGGGTTAATTCAGACAAGGAGTTATTTTAGGAATCAGCTACAAGCTTCTGTGACAAATTTCCACAGAAATCACTGAAAATGTTTGGATTTCATCAGAACTACCATTGCTGCTTCCATCGTCTTCAACTGAATGCAAGGTGTGTGTCGGTGCACACGTGTTTGTGCGAATCTCAAAGCAGCTCCTCCCTTTCATTATGGAACTACGTGGTGAAAATATGTTGGAGACCCAGCTTTACTGCCATCAGAGGTGCTACGACCTTTTCATCACTGAGATCTGACAGATATTTTGCTGCCATGTGACTAAATTTAAATCACACTCCATCTTAAAAGGTTTCCCAGCCTGAGTTTCACTTGCTGTCTCACATAAACGAGCCTGACGCCATGGAAATGTAACCCAGGCAAATCTCCCTGCTTCTCAGTCTGCGCCTTCTCTGTTTCCAGGTTGCTACTGAGCTTGTTTGGTGTTTGTTTACTGAGTTAAAGCTGATTGGATTCATTTAAGCAAACAGTTGAAGGTTTGTAGTTAGTTAATTTACAAACGTCTCTACTTAATTCTGCAGTTTTCTTTCATGACAGGCAAAAAGTCACATGGATGATGTCACATTTATCTCCGTTTGCCTTTTATTTCCAGTTTGTGTGCACATATATAGATATAGCTGTATTAGGAAACATGAAGTAGAGCATGATTAATGTTTGCTGGCCTAGTTTTCATGGGGTGAAAAATCTGTTTATTGTGAGCTGGTCTGAGGTCAGAGTAACATCCCAGAGGCTGGTCACATGAGTTAATCTGGCGATGAAGAGCAGCGAAATGTTGGCCATGCGGACTGACAGCATTCCTGCCTGCACACCTCTGACTTAATGTCACTTAATATATGATCCAACAAACAGACATGCTTGAAAATGTGTTAATCCCAGGATACATACGGCTGTTTAAACCGTCCGCTATAACTTCAGTGGGACTCCTTATTAATAGCACAAACATATGTTGTATATCTTTAACTTGTTTTGATTAATTAGTAGCTGCTTAACTGTTTAGATCAGGACCAGGAAGCTTTATTAACAAGTTGAACAAGTATTTCGGTATTTATGTGGGGAAAGTGCACGTGGTACACGCTCCAAGTACTTCGGTGTCCTTGTCACCGTGAAAGCCAACAGACACTGTTCAGTATCTCCCGTCTCTTGTCAGCAGGTATTCGTCATTTAGTGGCCACACTGTTGTTCTGTCAGATGACTGCTTATTAATATTTTATGTCTTCAATCATTTAAAAAAAGTTTTTGCAGAATGAGAAATATTTTTGATTTAATCTTTATGTAACCAGGATGTCGAGTTTTATTATTCTAAATCTAAAGCAACTAAATGTTAATGTGTTGTTCTGTAAAAGATTGTAAAACAATGCAATATTTAATATTTTTCGTCCTGTGCATCACAACAGAAATTTTCTGTTTGCTTGTTTTACAGAAACAAAGACAGCATGTACCACGCTCTGACCTACGCCACCATTCTAGAAATGCAGGCCATGATGACCTTCGATCCTCAACACATCCTAGTTGCAGGGAACACCATGAAGGAGGCACAGGCTATCTGCCAGAGGTGAGACTTTGTCAGTTAGCTGATAAAATAATAACCAGCTGACTAACAATGACAGGGTCTCTTTTTTTGTTAGTTCCTCTTTAGCCAAGTCAGCTGCGGAAGTTTATTTTGTCTCAACCCAAAATTGAACAGCTTAATGAGCTCTAGTTTCGGTAGTAACATCCTGAGACTCTTCCAGCTCAGTAAAAACAATATTACTGAAGCCTCTGTGAGAATCCATCGCAGAGGCTTTTCTTAGGGCACCACATATGATTAGTCATCTTATAAACACACGTTTATTTCGGCCAATCTGACGTCAGAGCTGCAGTTTCTCTGTGTAAACACTCTGACTGCTCATAGGAAACTTACCGCACACTCAGCCCTTTTTCTTTTAGCAACCTCATCGTGCAGCGTCTCAGCATCCTGTGTTTAGATGAATAAGGCTGAGTCACGTATCTGAAAGGAAACATGATAGGAGGGGAAATGCAGGGCATTGCGACATAAGGTAGGATTGTGTGTGTGTGTGTGTGTGTGTGTTTTAAACTGATTAGAAAATTGGGTGATGTCGTTTTGTGTTTCTCCATCAGGCAACGCAAGAAGTCTTCCTTTTCAAAAAACTTCACAGAAGGTCGGTACAGTCATGCATACATATGAGTCTGTGTGTTATTCCTAAAAACAAACCAAGGAAACAGATGTTAGTCTGAGAATATGCTCGAGTTTTCCCTAAAAAGAGGAACCTGCTTGTATTTCTTTTAGTCCAGTTTAATAGTTGAGGTTTTAATAACTTTAGCATAAATTATCTAACCTCTGAAGTGGCTGCAAATTTTACCAGGGTTTTAGACGAATGCCCCCCTGTGATTTTACCTGCACCCTGCGATTTGATTTTTAATCATTTCAACAGCAAACTGAAGAAAAGCCTTGACTCCGTTGCTCCACTCACCACCAAAAAGATTAACGTAAAACATGCATCACCCTGGAGAAACGAAGAAGTCAAAACACTCAAAAGAAACTGCAGGGCAGCAGAAAGGAGATGGAGGAAAAATAAAAATACTATCAACCATCAAATATTTTCCGAGCAACTTAAAATGTACAATAATACATTAAGGAACTCAAGAAATTCATACTTCGCCAAAATAATCAGTATTAACAAAAATAATCCCAAGGTCCTCTTTTCCACCATAGATCATTTATTTAACCCTGATTTTAACAGCTCCCAAAGAACCCCCACAGACTCGCTCTGTGAGCAGTTTGCAGACCACTTCAGGGGAAAGATCAGCGCCATCAGATCTGATATTTTATCTAAACGCCATATGTTTGTAAACACATCTGAGGGCTCGATTGTACCTGAGGAGACACTGGACAGCTTTGTCCTGGTTAATGCTGAGAACTTTCAGAAGGTTTTCTCCACAGTGAGACCCACCACATGTCTTTTAGATCCAATCCCTTCTTCACTCTTTAAAACACTTTATGGATTTTTTGAGGCTGAGCTTTTATACATGATGAATTGCTCTCTTCAGTTGGGTGTCTTCCCTGCTGCCTTTAAAACGGCGGTGGTGAGGCCCCTTCTGAAGAAGAGCAATTTGGATTGTAATGATTTTAATAACTACAGACCTGTATCCAACTCACCATTTTTAAGTAAAATCTTAGAAAAACTTGTTTTTACTCAGATTAATGATTTTCTAAATGATAGACAGGTCCTGGAGATATTCCAGTCTGGATTTAGGGTGAACCACAGCACAGAGACGGCTCTCCTAAAGGTTTTAAATGATCTTAGATGTAACTGGGACTCCCAAAAGCTCTCAGTCCTGGTGCTACTGGATCTAAGCGCAGCCTTTGATACAGTAGACCACGCTGTTCTTTTAAACAGACTGAAACACATGGTGGGCCTCTCTGGTGCTGTACACAACTGGTTCACTTCCTGTCTCTCAGACAGAACTTTTATGGTGAGCATGGATACATGCTCCTCTAAGATCCATAAAATGACATGTGGTGTGCCTCAAGGGTCGGTTCTAGGCCCTGTACTTTTTAATTTGTATATGCTCCCTCTCGGCAGTGTCATCAGGAGGCATGGAGTGAACTTCCACAGTTACGCTGATGATACTCAGCTGTACATCTCCGTGTCTCCTGATGACACCAGACCAATGGATGCCCTCTTTAACTGTATCTTGGATATAAGATCTTGGATGGCAGAAAACTTTTTACAGCTTAACCAGGACAAAACTGAAGTTTTAATTGTCGGTCCTGAGGCTCAGAGAGAGAAACTCTTGTCTAAATTAGAGGCATTTTCACTATGTCCTTCGCTACAAGTGAAAAACCTGGGTGTTATTTTTGACTCTGAGCTTGGTTTTATCCCACATGTTAAACATGTAACTAAAATTGGATTTTATCATCTAAAAAATATAGCCAGAGTCGCCCTATTCTCTCTCGGGCCAACACGGAGATGCTGATGCATGCTTTTATTACCAGTCGCATTGATTACTGTAAGGCCCTGCTCTCTGGTCTTCCTAAGAAGAATATTTCAACTTTACAACTTTTGCAAAACTCGGCAGCTCGTGTGCTGATGAAGACCAGAGGGCGGGCCCACATTACACCGGTTTTAGAATCGCTGCACTGGCTCCCCGTGTGTTTCAGGATCGATTTTAAAGTTCTTTTATTGGTTTTTAAATGTCTTAATGGTCTTAGGCCTTCTTATCTCTCAGATCTGCTTTTACCATACGAACCCTCGCGGACCCTGAGGTCCTCTGGTACTGGCCTTTTGATTGTCCCTAAAGTCAGGACACATACTCACGGAGAGGCAGCGTTTCAGTGGTATGGTCCTCGTCTGTGGAACAGCCTGCCGGAGGAGCTCAGGGCCGCAGAGAACGTACATGTTTTTAAGAACAGGCTCAAGACCACCTTTTTAATTTAGCTTTTATTTAACGTTTATTTATTTTATGCTTATTTATTCTATCCTGTTATTCTATTATTAATTTAGGCTTTACCTAATATTTATTGATTTTATTCTTATTCATTTTTTAATCTTCTTATTCTATTTATATTTATATTTATATTTATATTTATATTTATATTTATATTTATATTTATATTGTATCCTGTTCTTATTTATTTTATCATTTTACCCTGTATATAGCCTATTGTGTCATATCTCCAGTGTTTCCTCGGAGGGCGCTCTCTGCACCGGGGCTGTGATCGACCGTGGCTGCTGGGGCTCTGGGGGTCCTCTCAGCCTGGCTGGGGGGCTCCTTTGCCTCCCTCCTGCTGTGTGCCCGGCCTGGAGGCTGCGGTCTGTGACCGGCTCTCGGTGCAGACGGCTCCCTGTTATAGTGTTTCCTCACTTGGCTCATGTGAACCCAGCCCAATTTTACTCTTTAAGTGTGCGTGTGTGTGTGTGTGTGTGTGTGTGTGTGTGTGTGTGTGGGTGTGGGGTGGGGGGGGAAATATGTGTGTATTCACATCATTTATGTCAATGAGAGTGTGGGGAGTGAGTTGGAGGGTGGGGTGGGCTGCTTTTAACTATGTAAAGCACTTTGTGCTACATTTTTTGTATGAAAAGTGCTTTATAAATAAAGACTGATTGATTGATTGATTGAAGTTATTAGATGATCATTAAATTATTCTAAATAATTAAAATGTTTAGACTTTGTAAGTGTTTAAATGTTTGCTCCATGTTAAAGTAGTACCTCTGCATGTACCTCTGCATGTGTATGTGTGTGTTTGGTCATTATGCTGGAGCCCGTGTTTGATTGACAATAACTGGTACAATCGATTTCACTTCAGAGGAGCTCCATGCTGAAGTTTGTTACGCCGAGTGTCTCCTCCAGAGGGCAGCGCTCACCTTCCTTCAGGTCAGGAGGCTTACAGCAGCCAGTGCTACTGATGTGTTTGCCACCATCACTCATTTTCTGTTTTGTGTTTTTAAACTCATTCGTGCTCAGGATGAAAACATGATCAGTTTTATCAAAGGAGGAATCAAAGTGAGGAACAGCTACCAGACTTACAAGTGAGTATCTCCAGGATATCCATGTTTCCATCCCTGTTTCCTGGAAGACCTTTTATTCTTCCATCAGGACTTCATCGCAGCTTATTCCCCTTAATTTGCTTATATCTTAACCCCCTCAGAGAGCTTCACACAGTCCTGCAGTCCTCCGGATACACTCATGGTGACAACCATGGGCATTTTGAGGGTGGCGTGAAACTGGGAGTGGGAGCTTTTAATCTAGTAAGTAATAGTTTGCACTTGTGCCTCATTGATTGACTTAATTTTGTGATGCTTGGTTAACAAAAAAGGCACCAGAAGAGCAGAAGATCTGCATAAATTAAGAGCTGCTCCAGCCTAACATGGCGATAGCTGCAAGAAATCCAACATAGTTTGTTCAGCATCTGTAATAACAATGAAATGCTCTGTAATTATGTTTCTGACCTTTTCATTTCCACTGCTTGTTTGCTTCCTGCAGATGATTTCCATGTTGCCTACTCGGACACTCAAGCTGCTGGAGTTTGTCGGTTTCTCTGGTAATAAGGTAAGCGTTTCTGAGAAGTCAGACTTCTGACATGGCGCTCTCTAACAGCTTTGGCTGGAGATATTTTGCGAGCCGATACACCCTTCCGCTCTGTTTGAAATGCCTCTTTATGAATCAGAGAAAGAGAAGTGTTTCGAGAACTGTAAGTGCATCTGTGGTAGAACTCATCACACTACTACTAAGACGAGTTTGTCGTGTTATTTTTCATGGAAACGTGAAATGAAACTTGCAACCATCAATGAAATGATGGTTGCTTTGATAATAATGAGCAATGACTATTTCTCTAAATTGTGGTTACCAGTTGTAACTACTGATTTCATTCATCAAGCCATCACATCAGCACCTCAGTTGACCTTTGAATATTACCATCATGACTGATTTATCTTCCGGTTATGAACATGCAAATACTGCATTTCTTGTATTTTGTACTTGCGTGTTTTGCACACAGGCCAGTTTGTGAGTCAGAGAAGTGGTAGACAAGCAGACGCTGTTTTATCCCCAGAACACGCTGACTAAACACAGAAGATTTTCCCATAACTACTTTAGTGTATTCTCTGTGTGCTGGTTTTACTGCTAATTGGCTGATAGATCTTCCACAAATGAAGACTTAATGTAGACTCAGAAAATGTGTGCAACTGTGTGTGTTTATATAGGAGTTTGGTCTCCAGCAGCTTCAAGAGGGCTCAGTAGAAAGTACATTCAGGTCCTTCCTGTGCAACATGCTTCTCCTCTGTTATCACACGTTCATGAGCTTCATACTAGGTGAGCAACACACCCACACACGCACATCTGCAAATTAACACTAAAAGATGCAATCTGAGCTGGGTTCCTTCTGTCTCGCAAAGGCACTGGAGAAGGAGACGTTGAGGATGCAGAAAAACTGCTGGAGCCATATCTTAAAAAATACCCCAAGGTATGTCAGGATGAATGACTGTGTGTGCTTTTCAAATGTTGCTATGATTGTTTGTGTCATTCTCACAAACATACTGTGTTTGTCTTCATCCAGGGATCCATCTTTTTGTTCTTTGCTGGTCGGATAGAAGAGATCAAAGGCAACCTGGATGCTGTGAGTAATTTATTTTCCCTTGGAGAAAGTGTGTGTGTGTGTGTGTGTGTGTGTGTGTGTGTGTGTGTGTGTGTGTGTGTGTGTGTGTGTGTGTGTGTGTGTGTGTGTGTGTGTGTATTTTTAATGCATATCAGTAATGTATTTAAATCTTGTATTTTGTAGTTCTGTTTATGTCAGTATATTTATGTTTTTTGCACCATGTGAGAGAGTACTGCCTTCATCTTTTAATCCTTACATAATGACAATAAAGTCTTGAATCCTGAATGTTGAAAATGTGAAGTACCAGAATGAAAAGCTCTTTCAAATACTTAACAAATCACCTCATGTGGAATAAAGGTCATAACTATTTTTTTCTGTATTTTGCTCATTTTTCTAAACATTGATTGCCAGTTTTGTGTCCTTAACTAAAATACTGATAAAGTCAAATCATCTCTTCTGCAAACATATCATATCGGTATCATAATTTAGTGGCATATGTTTGACAAACAGCGATTCTCAACCTTTACGTGCCTTTCTTCCAGGCTATCAAGCGTTTTGAGGAGTGCTGCGAGGCTCAGCAGCAGTGGAAGCAGTTCCATCACATGTGCTACTGGGAGCTGATGTGGTGCTTCACATACAAAAGGCACTGGAAGATGGCCTACTTCTACGCTGACCTGCTCAGCAAGGAGAACTCATGGTCCAAGGTGGGCCACCATAATGTGGGATGTGAATCTGAGCGGGCAAAGTAATAAAAGAAATGTAAAAGTTAGTGAAGTCAAGATAAAAAATAAATAAACAACAACCGTGGTGCAAAAAACAAAAATCATTGTAAATAAAACAAACATGATATGCTTAAAAACAACATTACCAGGATAGAATGCGGATCAGACTGGTTCTTAGTCAAATGAAATACAGTTAAATACTTTCTTTTCTTTCGGCTGCTGCCTGTAGGGGTCGCTATAGAGAATCGCCTGCCTCCATCTCTCCCTATCTCCAGCTTCCTCCTCTGTGGTCTTCTTCTTTTCCTCCTGCCTGGCAGCTCCATATTTGCCCAGATTATCCGCTGTTCCTCCTCTGCACATTCCCTCTTTAACTATTCAGTCTGAGCTCTCCCTCTGATGTAGATATGATTAAATACAGTAAATAATACATTAAATCTTAAGTACAATTTCAAGAAAATAAATATTAAGATTTTTCATAAAGTTTTTACTAAAAAAGGAATATTTAATGTGAGAGGGGAGCTATCCCAGAGCTTTGAAGGTGCTCCTCTATACACTCCATTTTAACATAACAAAACATTTACATTTTTTCCGAGGCTTTAGCTGTAGTGCTACACTTTTTGATTTCATATACCTTTGGTTCCCATTTATTTTTCAGTCTTGGCACAGATTTTACTTTTTGACTCAACCCTCCCATATACTCACATCTGGCAAAGGCACTAGGAGTTCAGTTTTATTACCTGATGAGGTTGAGTTTGTGTCTCCTCTTCTAAATAAACTCTTTACAAATTCCATTTCAAAAGTTCAGGAAAGCAGAGATGATTAAGGGCCACAGGAGACTTTGGCTGTTGAGCGACTGCAAAGAGTCAATAAAGCCATCTATCCATTTTCTTAACTACTTATCCAGTTCAGGGTCACGTGGGGGGCTGGAGCGTATCTCAGCTGTCACTGGATGAGAGGTGGGATATACCCTAGACAAGCTGCAGGTCCATCATCAGACCGACCATCCCTCCATCCATCCATCCGCCCATCCATCCATTTTCTTCGGCTTATCCAGTTCAGGGTCGTATGGGGGCTTCAACCTATCCCAGCCGTCATTGGCTGAGAGATGGGATATACCACGGACAGCCTGCAAATGCATCACAGGGGCTGTTCAAACTAAACTGTGCAGTTATTTTAGCAGAAACAGACATGAACTGTTCTCAGGTCACAAGAACCAAAATCCTTCCAACATATAAAAGCACCACAAATGTGGATGTCCAACTTTTGATTTTTGTCTTTTTTCCCCTCCTTATCTCATTTTCAAAGGAAGGATGAGATTTAATTAGTAACCACGTTTTTCCTTCCCTCAGGCTACCTATGCATATATGAAAGCAGCCTACCTCAGTATGCTGACTAAGGATGATTGCCTAACCTTTGGGGAGACAGCACTTAGTCTGTTCAGGTAGGAATTAAGACGCTGCTGAAATTACTCAGCAAAGCAGAGATGACTCACTGTGAAAGTATCAATAATGTCATAATCGTATCTTCCCCAAAGAGCCTGTCCTTGGTAAATAATATGAGCTAATATTTAAGAATACTCTATAAGGTGTATCAGAGGAGTAATATGACAGAAATTAAACTGGTGTTTTTGGCATTAAACTCTTTTTGTGTCACAGATATTCTAATTTTTTGTGGTAACCATTAACGGTGCTCCATGATAAAACATTTGATTAGACTGTTGGGCTTTTAAAACTGTCTGGAGGATATGTAATTACTAAATGCATCTCATATTTCAGGCAGGTCCCAGGGCTCAAGCAGAAAATAGCAGGAAAGTCTTTGCCAACGGAGAAGTTTGCTATCAGGAAAGCCCGCCGCTACCTGGCAGAAAATCCCGTACCTCTTCCTGCTCCTCCGCTGGTGAGCACTGGATGACGCCATCTTGCATGTTGCCCAGTAAACATAAATTAAATTAAAGTAAAGCCAAAGACTTTACTTGACATTTGCCTCCTATTTACCCTGCGGTGCAGCCCTGTAAAACGTGAATGTACTGGTTCAGCCAATCAGAATGGACAGTTTATATGTGTGACTCATAGCTCAGACAGCTGTGCTATTCTACCCACAGACTTTATATAATAGGTGAACTTGTGAACTATAATTTTGAAACCTCAACTTTGTAATTTTGGTTGGTTTCATATTTGCTTGACCTGACTGAGACTGCACATTCATACAAGTAGTGACGTATGAATCAGAAGTTAGTCGCTCCCTAAATCAACCTGCTGTGTCATCTATTCTACCCTAAATAGGATCATAATTTACTAAATAAACATTACGCCGTGTCAAATAAGCACTGAAACTAGTGACTGACCATAGCAGCATTAGCAAAGAGGTAATCGAGGGTTGTTATTTCACCAGTGGGGCACATTGCACAGTTAAGGTAGCATGGATCTGTTTTGAATGGCTGAACCTGTCAAATGCCACAGCAGTTTGCACATCTGTGCCCATAGTGCTAAAGGTGATTATCCCGAGTGTCACTGCAGAGAAAATGCTTTTTTTGTCAACCTGTAGTAAAAGATTATTATTGGTTGTTAGCCGTGCATGATTTGTGCATGTGTTTGTCTGTCTTCTAGGAGATGATGTACATCTGGAACGGTTATACAGTCATTGGCAAACACAAAGACTTAACTGAAGGCATGCTGAAAACACTGGATGAGGCACAGGCTCAACTTGAAAGTCTACCAAGTATGTAAATCCATTAAGCACATTTACAAAGACAATTCTGATTGAAATAAATGCTATATTACAGAAATTAATCCAAACATATTAGAGACGGGTGTTGATGTAGATATAATTGAGATTGTTTGTTCAGAATGACCCAGTCTGTCTTCTGTTTGCTGCCGACTTTTAGGAACGGAGTTCTCCATAGATGATCAGTGTTTGCTGAGCCTCCTGAAGGGACTGTGTCTCAAACACTTGGGTCACCACGAGGAGGCAGAGCACTACTTTACCCTCGTCCTCTGCAAGTAAGAGCCTTTCCTCAAAGTGCTTCCGTTACAGAGTCGTCTGATTCAGTCTTTCAGTTGTGTTCTGGTGAAAACAGGTTGACATTTGATTTTTGTTCTCGTCTTCAGTGAAACTCAGATCAAGTATGACCACTACCTGGTCCCCAATGCCCTGCTGGAACACGGCCTGCTGTGTCTGCAGCAAGGCAGAAAAGATGACGCTATCAAACTGCTAGAAACAGCAAAGTAAGTCTTTGAACCAGCAAAGCATATTTAAGTCATCTGTACTTAATAGAATATGTATGAATCAGATACTCTCCCACATTCTTGTTGTAGTGTAATCAAGTGTTAACAGTACATTATGCAGTCATGTGAAAAAGAACGCTTTTCACAGTATACTCCATGATTCATTAGCTGGTAGCACCAATAACTGAATTGAATGGCAGCGTAACTAAGGGAAGGTTCAGGGTCACCCGATTCAGTCCTAAAAATAAGCTTTATCAAAAAAGAACGTTTTAAGCGTGGTCTCAAAGTAAAGAAGGTGTCTGTTCCCCAAATCCAAACTGGAGCTGATTTCACAGAAGACGCCTGAAAGCTGAACGCTTTCCTGTTTATTTGTTTAATATGGATGTTGAAGGACGTAGGCTGGTCAAAAACGACTCCAACATTCATCGCAGTGTTACGGGAGGACCAGGTGATGCCATCCAGAGTTTAAACACCATATTTCTGAGATTTGTGCAAAAAACGTTTTATCTGAATTTGAAAGCGGGCAATTAGAGGTCACCCAAACCTTTATGTTTTTAAGGCATGCCTGCACTTTAACTAACTGTTGTGTGTCATCTGGCTTCATGGATAGGTAACGCTGGGTATTATCTGCATAGCAATGAAAATGTGTAATGCCTTCTAATAATAAGGACTAAGGGAAGCATGTATAATGTAAATGGAATTAATACTGATCCCAGCACAGAAGCCTGTGGAGCCTCCATAATTACCTTTATTGTGAAGATGACTCCCCATTGCAAAACGAGCTTAAATCATCACCCCTGGCCTCCACCACCGTGCTTGACAGTTAATATGGGGTGTGCTGATATGCTGTGTATGGTCTTGTTTTGTCCAAAGGATATCCTTGTAATTTATTCAGACCACAAACCTAAATCGTGCTGCTACGCTCTACCTCCTGGCAATTCTTCCAAACAAACCATACTTCTTCAATCTTTAATTGTACTGTGATGAACTTTGTCACAAACATGCTGAGACTCTCTCAGCATTGCATTGTCTGACTTTGGGGTGCTTTTCCTGGGCTTTTCCATGAGACACTTGAATGCTCCAGGTCACATTTGCTGATGATCAATTAATCTGTTTGATTAGGAACATGTAGTAATCTATATGACTACGTAGAGTCCAGCCAAAATGTTCATTTTTACATGACTGTACACATGAAACCTTTCATTAAGAATTTCCACTTTTGATGTTTTGAAATACGTCTTCCATTCATCTTCATGGTTTCACTCAGATTTGAGTGTTTTAGAATACGAGATAAAGTTTACTCGACTTTGCTATAAACTTTGGATTTCTGGGGTTCAGGTTGAACTTTCTTGATCTTCTTTTTTTTCTGTTTCAGGCAAAATTACAAAAACTACTCGATGGAATCACGGACACACTTTCGTATACAGGCTGCTTTGCACAAGGCCAAAGGCAGCGGGGAGAACGGTATCCATGTGCCCTCCAGCCCATAACAAACAGAGGACGGCACACTAAGGAAAGACAGCATTTGTCTCCTACAGTCTCATCATGCCAACACACAGACCAGGACAGACCTGATTATTAGGGAATAATTTGTTAGTTTTCATCAAGAGGCTAGGGGAAGAGGCTTTTCCTCATGTGTGCCAAGCAACTGCAGCTCTGACTGGCTTCGGTGGATTTGCCCTCTTCCAGAGATATATCCTCATGAACTTTACTTCCTTCTGATTTAAAATGGAGACTAATTATGAAATGTGCCTATATTTATGAAACATTGCTTCTAGCGGGGTCGTCTGTCTAGCACTGTGGCCACCTGTAAGTGGTGCACTGGAGTACAAAACACAATCAGATTTATTTGGTGTATATTCTAAGTTGCCTCTGCTAATACCCCGAGGGTAGAACATTCCCAGTGCAGGGTACTGAGTCTGCGATTTGATGGAGCCAGAGTACCAAACAACCTTTACAGAAATGACTGACACTAGCTTCTCCAAGTCATTTGATCTGGCTGCTGCAGAGTTTCCCATTTTTTGTGTAGAATATAAATGAGCGATTATTTAAAAATAAAAATGACACACAGTGATGTTTTGTTAAGTCCCTGAGAACTAGGAGATTCCTTGTAATTGGTTACTGATCAGCAATATAATCAAAAATGATATGTTGTTTAAATTTTTACACTAAACTTTGGTTTATTCTGTTTGTCAGAGAGAGAGTGTTTTATTGCGCATTTTCCTTTTTCCCCTTTTTCTGAAACATATTACATCAGTGGTAGACACACATGTATTTTGTGAGATAGCTCTCTCCGAGTTTCCCTTTGAAGAGATGATCAAATCTAAAATCTTGTTTTATTTATAGTTGCATTTTATGGCTTTTTGCACAGAGCTTTGGAAGTCAGCCAGATATGCAACCTCTCCAGAGTAAAAGAAAAAGAATGCCTCTAAGACTTCCTCTAAGACATTTATATACTGTAAATGGCACCTTTTACACAAATTGTCCCGTTTTAAGAGGACAGATGAATGTGTCTTTTAGAAAGGCAGACTCCCTTCTTTTCCCCTCCTGGTGTGTGGGACGGCCTCCAGCAGTACTTGAGCTCGAACAAATGGGCCTTTCACGGCGAGCGGCAAAGTGCTGCGTGCTTGTCCGCCTGCTGCATCTTTAGTAGGTGAAGGAGCTCAGAAGCATCGCAACCACCACAGTCTTCCTGCTTCAGGATCATCTTCTGCTGCTCTTGTATATTACATGCTTGCCCAGAAACATCTATTGAAGCACTTGGATGTTGTAATCACTTCCTGTATATAGTAATCTGGTTATGGATAAATAGGGGTCACCTCTAACATGGTTGGTGGTTAGGTTATTGGAAAGGTTGCGTACTTGCAATAGTGAGTAATAAACCTGAACTCACATGTTGTCTCAAGTGTTGGAATTAGAGCAGTAGAGCACTGTTGTTTTATTCATGATTAGAGTTCGATTTAGGATTTAAGATGGCTTGAAGTTCTTTTTTTCTAATGGTGAAGGAAATGCATTCTTATTGTTCTAACAGCAGCTGCTCTCCAGAAATTTCCCAAAACCACTCATGTTATACTTTCAAATAACATTATTTTCATTTTTTGCTCTTTGGGTTTGCAACTGCAGTCAAATTCTAACTAATGTAGTGGCATTATCTGCATATTTTACTGGGCATGGCTACCAAAATTACGGAATGACATTCCTGTACATACTGAATGTTTCCGTTGTAATTTAACATGATGAAAAGCAACTACAAATCCAATTTTGTGTTGTCTGGTTTTTCCTTTTAGCCATTTAAGCATAACAAAACAGAGTTTACAGAGTGAAGTGGTGTTAGGTACAGAACAAAGAACTTGACTGTACATCTGTTGTCCTTATATAATCTAATCTGTTAGATAAAGTCATCTTATTTTGTTGAAGTGTGAGACTCTGGCAGTCAGGGATACGAAAACAAGGACTATTATAACACGTCATAATCTATCGAAAACACACAAAGAGAATTAAAAAAAAAATTATTCTAAATATTTAAATATCCAGCCGCAAGAAAAACTAAAAAGTGGGTGATCAAGTACTACTTTGTGGTCAGCAAGAGGAATAACACAAATACACTTACAAAGCTATCACAAAGGCTGTGTTTATGTTTTTAGCGAAGGGCAATTTGATCACGAATCTGATTGGCTGCTTAAAAGAGCCTACTCAAAGAAGGTAACAGCTCATTGGTTCTTTTTCAGCGGGGCGGTGCTTTGTGTTGCTACATCACCAGCTTTCGTTGTTCGGCTGCTGTCTGCAAACTGGAAAGTCCCCTTCAGACATAGAGGTCCGCGTCAGGAAAATTGCTGTTAGCGTTGTGATTTGCGTTGAGGGGTATTGGATTTTCCTTCCCTTCGATGCGTCAATAAACACAATTCTAGCTCGCTGTTTCAGCTCCGAATTTATTTATTTTTAGCTAAGCGATTAGATGTTCCCTTTCGAATGCTAGCTGGTGTTAGCAGGCTAGCTCTTTGTGTGGCTAGCAGCTAGCCGAGCGATGTTTTGTTGTTGTTAAACTGGGCAGCCCTCCTGTCGTCTGGGAAGGAGAATCATCAGCTGTGTATGGAAAAAACGCCCCATCGACGCCTTTTTCTCCTCTCCCATTGTCTGTGAAAGTGACCCTTGAAATTAGTAAAGCGAAGACGACAGAGGGGAGAGTTTGATTGAAGAGGGAGGAGATGGGAAACTGTCTGAAATCTCCCACATCGGATGACATTTCTTTGCTACATGAATCTCAGTCGGACCGGGCCAGCTACGGAGATGGTGCTGATCCCGATCAGGAGCCACCGCCCCCCTATCAGGTAACTTTCACCAACAGTTTCAGGGAAAATGAGCTCGTAGATATGTTTTGCCATGAGCAAAATTCATGAAATACCTGAAGCGTGGACAATGTCTGATAATGTGTGACGGGCTCGGCCCAAAAACGTCTGCCTTTATGCAGCTGAAGGCAAGATCAGCTGTTTACAGATCCAACATCACCCTTGGGCGGCAGAACGACTCAGTGACCCTGTCCCTTCATAGCACTGACACTAATCCGCTTTGTTCTGTCCGATGGTCCTGCCTCTGTCCGTCAATTCCCTGAAGTCATATCTTGATTCAGGCTTCACTGATACAACAGCAGCACGGCTTGCTCATTCAGAAACTCTGAACCAAATCATTTAGGCTCATGTAAGTCAGCACATAAATCTGTCATGGCCTGTGGTACACATTAACAGTGAACTTGAAACAGAGCCCAGTTCTCCATGTGTAGGAGAATTATGACTTGGTGACTTTCATAACTTTACTGCTTCTTTTGACTAATCTCCTTCAGGGCAACAACTTTGTATGATGACCTTATTTCCTGAATTAGATCATCCACAAACAGACCAGGCTATGCTGTAACTGTAAATATGATGCACAGTGTTACTTATCTTTCCTTTGTAATTTCTCTATAATACAGACCAGCAAGTTCAATGTTAAGAGACAGCTGGTATGTGTTATGTAAGCCTTGTCAGACAGTTTGCTGTTACTAGGTTAAGCTGTGCCTTATCTGTAGATTTAAGATAAGGATTTTTCTAAAGCATGGGAAACTAAAGGTGACATCAGGTCGGTACAGAAGGAGAACTTGTGTTGTAGGATGTTACATAATGTAATGTTATATTCAGGCAAGCATGTTTTATTTTCATCACACTAGGGGTGAAAACCTAAAGGAGAGACTTTGCCAAGTTGTCCTAACATTTAAAAAGAAAAATTAACATCAAGGGCTTTCTAGCTGGATCTTGAAAAGTAATGTTTTTGAAATTAATGTGAATATACAAACACGAACACTGATTATTGGTGCATTATTTGAAAATCTAATTGAGCTTCATCAGGAAATCTTTAGGTAAATTTTGTTTTTTATAGATCTTCATATTAATTGGTAGAACTACAATGAATTTTGTACATTAGATGTTAAAAAGAAAAGAGGGGAATATACAAAATAACAAAGGAGCTATTACCATTACTTTTGCCCAAAATTAATGGTTAGCACATTTGTCTAACAAGCTAAAGATCCCTGGTTTGTTTCTGGGAGAAGACCCTGTTCCCTTTTGGAGTTGCATGAAGAGCATCTGTTTCCCGCTATGGAAAGTAGCTTCCTATCAGACAACCAGAATTGGGACATGGAAACTTGGCCCAAACACATTCAACCTCTCATTTATAAGCTTTGTCGTTTCTTAGACACTGTGTCCGAGTCGGTCAATATTATATTTGGACAGGTTGAGTATTTTTCCCCAGTTCATGTCCTTGTGTGAGCTCTGTCCAGCATACACCAGTGTGTAATTAGGTCAGCACAGTCAGCTGTGTTATCATAGATGATGAATGTTGTAATAAACCACACAATCTTTGCTAGGGGCCCTCTGGAAGAGCTCTCACTAAGCTTTCAGTGTTGTTCAGCAAGTCTGCGTGCAGTGTGTTTATACTGGCAGAGTTTCTCAAGAGGGTTAACTAACTAGTTAAAGCCTCCTTATAAAGAACTCTTTCAGAACAGCCAGCTTCTCCTTGGTGACCACAGTAATCGGCACCTTCACCACACGTTTTTTGTTCGGCATCAACACGCTTTGGGAATTTGTGGTGGAACGGGTATTAAATTCTCCCAAATGCTCCATTTAAAATTTAATTTGTTGCATTTGTGAAAGCTTTCACATGCTGCTGAGTGCAAATGTGTACTCTGGATACTGCCTGGAGGTCTGTCCTCCATACAGAGGGTGAGATTTGCAAGTCATGGTGCAAAACTTGATGCTGGCAGTGGCAACAGTGAAATCCAAATCAAGGACAATATGAGCTATAGCTGTGCTTATGCTACAAAATGAATCAGAAAGGGAAGCTTTTGTGTAGTTGTCAAATAAGCATTGACAAGGATTTATTTAATCGATGAAAAGCAATCTGTCACACTGGAACTGTTGTTGATGGCTCTAATGTAATTAAATGTTGAATTGTGTTGCCTTCTGTCATTTTCATATGTGGGCCATACTCGAGACATAACAGTCTAATCAGCACTCTTTGGTTAGGATGCCCACTGAAGCCCTTAAATTGAAAAACAGGAAAT
Organism: Copadichromis virginalis; assembly: GCF_057382275.1. Classification (NCBI taxonomy): domain Eukaryota; kingdom Metazoa; phylum Chordata; class Actinopteri; order Cichliformes; family Cichlidae; genus Copadichromis; species Copadichromis virginalis. The sequence goes on from NC_140639.1 coordinate 2,639,127, forward strand.
GATTAATGGATTTGTCTCCAATTTAAGATTCGTTAACACTTCGTTTCTGTCTGTAGCTTAAGTTATACCTAGCCTGAGGTTTAGCCAACCTGGAAACTGTAAATAGTGCCCAAGTACATCTGTAACAAATGCAACATTTTATAAGTGCATACCTGTCTTCAGATGTTTCCCCATCGATTCTAAACAACCTCGTGAGGTTGTCTGCATGTTAAACTGATTGGAAATCACTGCTGTCTGTATACAGAGCATTCATGATCCAAAGTCCAGAACTGGCTCTGTCGACTGTATGTTGGCAGCCTGCATTTGGGGCTGTTGAATAACTTCATGGCTTATGAAGACAGTGCACAGATCTGACATTCATAACTCCATATGTGGACACTTCACATAGATGCTATAGAGAACCATGAAATGGATAAGATACTATTATAATCCTTTTTCAGGGAATTTTGGTTTTTTTGTTAGTTTTTATTCCGACTCCTCTCTTTCTCAAGTTACCTCTCAGGTATAATGTTGTGGCTAATTTTTGCAAAATCCTTGTAAAGAGGAATGGTGGGATTAATTTTTATAATTGTTACATTACACATACAGATGGACCCCCGATAAAAAAACAAAACAACAACATAAAAACAAACAAACAAAACCCCAAATACTATTTAGTAAGATGTTGACCCACCACATGTCACAAGAACAAATTCACTCTATTTTAGCAATTTCACAAGTGCCTCGAGCTCTCTTGGTGGGACGTTACACATTTCCTTTAAATTACATTCCAAAAACATTGTCACTTGTACTTGACCTTTGTCAGGTGACTCAGTTAGATTTTGTTTGTAAGTTTTGATCCAAAACATGCTCAGTCATTTAGTGTTTGTGTATAAAATTATAGTTAGAAATCCAGGGATCCGGTGATCCTTGTTAGCAAACATTTGGCAATAGCGGGGAGGAACAATTTAAATTTAACATGAAGAGGCTGATGGATGAGCCAAGCTCATGGAGGGGCAGACATGGGCCATGATTGAGAGGTGAGAGGAAGAGTGCTATTGGATGCACTAATCAGCGTTTATTTACAGCTGCAAGAAGGGTGCAGAATACGACATACAGGCCAAATCTCACCAGTCCCTGCTTCTCCACAGACACTCAGGCCACAGGTGAAAAATAAAAAACTTTTATCCTGCATTACATCCAACTGAAAATATTTATGAACAGCGCTAAGTGATGGAAGGCTTACACTTTGGTGTATCAGGATCTCGCCGAGTGTGGCTGGAATGAGAGTTAACACCTCAAAGTCCATGGTTCTCAGATAGAAAAGACTGGAGTCTCCACTTTGGGTCAGGGACAAGTCAGTCCCCTAAGTGGAGGAGTTTAAGTATTTTCGGGTCTTGTTCTCGAGTGACTGGAATGGGGGATTGACGGATTGGGGTTGCATATGCAGCGATGTGGATGTGGTATCAGTCCATTGTGATGAAGAGAGCTGGACATAAAAGCAAAGCAGATGAGCTACATCCATATCCTCACCTATGGTCACAAGCAAGGTAGTGATTGGAAGAACGAGGTTGAGGATACAAACGGTGAAAATGAGCTTTCTAGGAAGAGCCTGCCCTCTTCCTTAGAATTAAGGTGACGAGTTCAGTCATTTGTGAAGCGCTTGGAGTAGAGCCAGTTGAGGTCTTTCTGGCATCTGGCTAGGATGCCTCCTGGGTGAGGTGTTCCAGGCATTTCCTTCTGGGAGGAGGCCCCAGGTTGAACCCAGGACATGCTACAGAAATTGTGTCTCTTGGGTGTCTTAAGAACGTCCCTGTGCTCCCCCGGATGAGCTGTAGGAGGTGGTTGAGAGAGGGAGGTCTGGGTTTCTTTGTCTAGGCTGCTGCCCCTGTGACCTGACTCTGGATGAGTAGCAGAAAATGGGTGGATGCATTTGCTTGCCCTCCTCCTTCTGCTGTGAGTTTCTTAATCTCTGCAACTCCTGTATACTTCCCTCATTCTTTCAACTACCACCAGAAATAGTTATGAAGTAGTGACGCTACTGAGTCAAATTGTTTGGAGCAGTATTGGAAAAGGATACATTAAAGTATAAATTGTCCCACACCCATTAAATTTCCTTATATTTGCCTCATTTCAGATTGTTTAGGATAAGGAAATACTCCTAGTATAATATTATTTTAAAGGCCAAATGTAAGAATTTGCAGTCTGTGCTGTCACTGGCTATAGATGGGCGATGGATGGATTTAGAAAGCCAAGTAGGGGACATGAGTCCTGTGAGCCGGCCACTTAGCCTAGCATACCATTAAAATTCTTGTCAAAACAAAACGAGTCATTGTGTGTTTGCGTCAGTTGTTTTTATAAACTGTGAAACAAAGGAGAGGGAGGTGCAGTTCAGTGTGTGTTCTTAGCATTGGGCTGTAGCTGTAAGCTTATGCCTGCGTATTTTTGTGCAGACGGGCGTATAGCAGACGGTGTGTGTGTGTGTCGACTGTGGTGATTTGGACAGCAGCTGGCGAGACAGGAGCTGACTCATCTCGGTCTGGACCACAGGAGATAAGGCACCCCTGTGTGTTTTAGAGGGGGGGGTGTGTGCATATGTGTGTTCACTCTCGGCTGTAACACCAGAGTATCCTGATAGAAGCAGTGACAAGTGTTTTTATTGATCACATTTAGTCTGGCCTATATTCTACTTTCATCTTGTTTCATAGCTAAATCTTATTGGCTGAGACACTTTGCAGACTTTGAAATTTTCCCTCTTTGTTGTTGGAGTTATGATCAATTTTAGTGTTTTTTTGTATAAAATGATGTCAACGATCTCAGGTTTTAATTTGTCACCCATCTGTCTGCAAATCTAATACAGGTGATATTTCTGTCTTCAGTCTGCCAGCACAGGAGGGTCAAAGAGGATCGGAAACATGTCACATAAGAACCAGTCATAAAGTTTCTCCTGATGAGGTTTTAATATGCTCTCTCACTGTAGTAGATACACAAGAGGAGCACAGTCTATCAACCAGCTGCATTACTGTTGGGATGAGAGGGCTCGCCAGCAGTTTGCTTTAAACACAGTGTGCTCAGCCAGGTTGCTTTGGTGGCACTTTCTAATTGGCCTTCAAATGTGATGGAGCCGAGAAAAAATAAGAAATGAAAACTGAAAAGTATTTTTCTGAATGATTTCGGTGCATGTAATAGAATATTGTATATTTATTTTTGAAAGTATATTGTAATGTCCCAGACTACATTCACAAACATGCTAAGAAAGTGTGCATGTGTCGCAGTCGAGGAAAACGGGAAAAACTGTGTAACTTCTTCAATGTGTCCAGACAATGGTAATGAGCTGAACTTTAGGTCCTCGGCCTTAATCAAAGGTAAGGGTTACATTACTTCATTCTTACATGATGTTGATCTTTAGCCTTGTAAGGAAGGCGGCAATAAACCCCACTGGAGGAGCGTCTGATTACCTACATTTTGTCCTAATATGGTTACAGAAACATTGGGGGCGTGGAGAAAACCGCGCTGACAAGCGTGTTATTGTACTGCAGGTCAGTGACATAGACGTGGGCTTTGCCTCCAACACAGAGCTTATCACAGAGCCCTGACTCAGCTACAAGTAAATTCTTTTGTTCTCTTCACAACTTCATCCAAAAGTTTAGTTCTCATTTTCCTCGGACTGAAAACTGAGAGCCGAGCTACAAGTAATGATGATCAGATGGCTCGGGGGGGGGGGGGTTTGATTAGTATATTACAGAGGCATAACTAATGTTCATGCAGGACTTTAAATTGTGGTACAAACTATGTGTTTAAAGTTGGGTGTCGCCAACATGACATCACCTATTAAAGCCTCAAGCTGAGTATTTTTGCCTTGAACGTGCTTGTCTTTAGAAACCAGACATGTCAAGCTGACTGGGGCAATTTTTGCAGAAAAACTGCTTTTTCATCCCTTTTTTTACACTAATGGGGACATCATTTATAAGAATTAACATCCAGGTTTTTCTTTTTCTTTTTTGGGGATGTGTTTAATATTAGTTATAATATCATTGGCCAGCATCGGTGGATCAACTTCCTGCTTTGATGAGATCATTTACCGGTGTTGGCACACTTTGAGTCTTGTCCTGTTATCGCACCACAAAACACATCCTGTGATGCTAACGCGCATCATTCGGCCCCCGTTATTGTTCTTGCTGCCGGTGTGCATGCTGCCCTGCGTTGTGTGCAAGTGTCTGCAGGTCTCGTTCAGAGATTTTGTTACTTTGCAGGGCTCAGAAGAAGAGCTAAGATTTCAGAGACTGCGAACGCTTCATGTTTCAGGTGTTGCTTCCCTTACAGCTTGATGCAGATAGTCACCCCCCAGCTGATTTCTTTTGGAAACCTTCCACTTATTGTGTGCATCTGCTTCCCCTACTTGCTACCATCACCTTGATTCCCGCTCACCATTAGCAGCCTGAGCCTGGCAGGCTGACAGTCGCTGCTGTAGCTGCTGTGTGCTTGGCTCAGCAACCTACAGCATGCTTGGCAGAGAGAACCAAGGTCCACCCCCCTCATTAGTTCCCCTTTCACCCTTTTGGTACCACTGAGGTCACTTAATAAACAGTTGTCAGCCCAGCTGACATATGACAACAATTACACTGCTGACCATTGCACAGTTGAGGACCCTAAACACACACAGTGCAGCTGCTGCTCCCCCCCCTCCCCAAGAGGCCCCGTCTGCAGCTTTTATTATCGCTGCCTGGCTTTTAGAGTTGGCTAAAAAAATGGCTGTCAGAGGAGGAACAGACAGCCTCGACTGCTAAAATTATGCTGACTCGTGGGTTAAATGTTGCTGAGAGACTGAGAGGCTAGCTAGCATCTCCATCTGTCCCATTAAAACTCTTTAGCTTTAAAAGATAGCATTTCAAACAAATTAAAAAGTAGACTGCTTGTGTGTGTCTGTGTGTCACCTCTCATGCTTAAAATGCTTAAACACAAAACAAAAAAGCAATCTCGCCCCTGAAGGTACAGTTACAATACCTTTGACACTTCTTTGACTTCTTACAGAGGCCTTTTCCAGGCATCATCTGTTTAATCGAATATGTTGTCGTCCACTTTCCAGCTGTGATTTTAATTGGGTGGACTACATATGAAAAGAAATAGACAGCACAGTGGGCAATGTCATTAAGAAAGTCATGAAGCATGAAGGACAAAACTGTGAAACCTGTAGAAACCACAGCTTTGTATGATACCAATCGTGGTTTGTTTGATTCACATTGTGACAGAAAGACACTACACTACCCACAATCCTGAATTTAAACAGCGATATTCCTGATTGGTGGAGTTCGCTGTTACCATGCAAATGTCAGAAACTGGTAGAGCGGTGATTGAGGTCAGGAACAACTGTACAGTACTGATAACTAAGCTATCATTTACATACACACACAACATGAACTACAAAATCTCTTTCTGTTCAGTTTTAACAACACTGCAGCAATAAAAAGGATTTTCAAAGGTTTTTTGTTTTGTTTTAGTTTTTGATCCTGAACACATTTTGTTCTGGCCGTGATTTGCTTTGTGGCTGGTTGGTTTGGTTTAAAGCTTGAAAGTCTTTATATAAATATTTTCTGAAATATTGTGTTGTCAGGATAAACTCAGAGCTGAGTAAGAAGGCTGCACGGTTATGCTGCGTTTCAGATACCTCAGAGTTCAGGAGTGTTGTCACTCTGAACCCGGCACATTCAGATGGCTAACTCGGGTCTGCTCCGAGCTTCTAATGGTGAATTTATGGTACTGTGGTTGTGTCTGTTTGTGGAGGTATTCAGGTATGCTGAGGGTTTCTCAATCTACACAAACGTGATTGTGTGCAGCTCGTAGTTTGATGTGACTGACGCTGGAACAGGAAATGAAGTAACATCACTGTCAGAAAATAACATTATATTACACTGTAAGGACAGTCAGAATACAGTGCATGCTTTGGTGTGACGATATTGTGCCTCTCATGTTTGCTTTGACTCTTTAATACTGAAACCCGTTCACTTTGACTCGCTGTTACTTTGATGACACATTAATCTTTCACTTATGTGGTTTTCCAGGCCAGTGTTTAAAAAAACCAAAGACAAGAAAAGAAACCCATCCCAGACATAATGACAGACTTTTCATTTCACACTTCTCTCGACTGAGGCTGCTTTGATGTTTGAGTCAGAAAATTATTGAGCTAGAAATATGAGCTGCTTTAAATTGGCATTTTAAAAAAAAACAGTTAATGCTCAAAACCCAAATGGATTTGTTTCCTGCTGGGATCCTTATTTGTTAGGAAAATGTGCATCAGTTAGAAATACTGTTAAATAAATAAAGTTACTTTTAATGACGTGAACTAGAACAACAGTAAGATTTCCCATCGCATGTTGGTATCGGCTGCAGTGGCTTATGGGTGTGGGGAAACACTACCATCTACTGCCTGAAATCATTAGCTTACAGCATGTCCAGACATCCAGGCCTAATAGACTGCTTTAGATACTGACGATGGATATTGTGAGGATGTGAGTCTTATTTTGGGCCGGCTTCTCGACACTGACAGTTATATATTAGGAGAGTTTGTTGGATTGTGAGATTGTTGCACTCGAGTACTTTGATTTTGTAGAGGACTAAAGTGAATGAACCCGTCTGCTTGTTAAGCTGAGGGATTTTATGTGATAAGCCTCATCAGTGTTGTACTGGCAGAGTTTATTTTTATGTCCCGGCTCACATAATAAGTTTGTGCCATAATCAGGAGTTTTTCTTCTTTCCTTTTTGAAAGTGAGAAGGCCCAAATCTTCCTTTGTTAAAGTAAATCCAGCACAGATATAGCCTGCTGAGAGATTCGGTGACGATATCCTCTCAAACAATACTTTTTTTTTTTTTTTTTTTTTAAAGGCCAACTTTGAGGTGTATTTTTCAGACGTTTGTACTTAGTGTTTCTCATCAATTCTTCCCCTGCCACAGCTTTCATGTTACAGATTTTGTAAAGTAGACTTACTCAACAGTGTTAAGCCTCTTTATGTTGTCTCTTTTCTTCCTGCAGGAGCAAATCCATGTGCCTGTCTACCATCCGACGCCCAGCCAAACCCGACTGGTCACTCAGCTGACCGAAGAGGAGCAGATCCGAATCGCTCAACGCATCGGGCTTATCCAGCACCTCCCAAAGGGCGTGTATGACCCGGGAAGGGATGGATCCGAGAAGAAGATCAGAGAGTGAGTAGAAGCTCTGAGTGGGCAAACACAAATACTGCTTCACTGCAGAATTCAAGAGTTACATACGTTTCAAACAGGAGTTTATTCACTGAGTTACTGCTTGGTTTTCCACACAGCTTCATGTTGGCACATTCCAGTAAAATTCAGAATATAATAAATTCTTGTTATTAGCATGAAAACATTGCTTTGATACAGAGATGTGTAGTTACAGTACAGCACAAACCTTGATATTTTTGGGGGGAGCCGCCCACTTTGATTTTAGGTGGGTTGGATAAGTAAAACTCTCCTTTCTGTCTGTGCAAAGGAGTTTTTTCTGTCATTGGTTAGTGCAGCAGTCAAATTACAGCAACGCTGGGAGAGAGCGAGGGGAAGTCATGCAGCGAGTGGTTGTGGGTTGGACTCAAATCTGGCCGCTGCACTCCAGCTGTGTGGCATGTGGTCGCCTTAGTTAAAGTGGAACCCAGTGTAAAGAAGTCTTACTACACATTTAGATATCTGAATATGATAACTGCAATTTCAACAGTATGTCTCTGTTTTTCTACGTGATAAAGAAATGCTGCTATAGTAAACTAAAGCCTGTCAGCGTGAGCATTTAAATTGTAAGAATACGTGTAAAATGACAGAACGCGCTCTCATTGCCCAGACTGTCCTGTAATTATTATCAGGGGCAGTTCCAGTTTCAAACTTTTAGGGGGGCTCAGCTGCCAATCATAATCTCAGCAGTGCCTTGTAATTAATATTAATGCAATGTGCTGTTTGCGACTGTAATCAGCCCTTTTGACATTTGCAAACCTCAATTCAGTTGGATAAACATTAGTTTTACCTTCAAAAGCAACATAATTACCGTATTTTTTGGACCATAAGGCGCACTGTCAATTTTTGAGGAAATTAAAGGATTTTAAGTGTGCCTTAGTCTGAAAAATACGGCAGTTGGATGACCTATTGTAGTGTCTAAGAACAGACACTGCAGTAGATCCTCTCTCTCCATCCTCCTCACTTGACTAGAAACTAGAAAATGACAAAGATATAATCTTATAATAATTATTATAAGACCATTGACAACAGTACAGCACACTGCTTAGTTATCTCAAATGAATGAATGAATCAGTGAATGTGAGTGAAACAGAAGCTGCAGCTTTATCATTTTTGGTGAATTTGATCACATGTCCACTCTTACCTGTTTCCTTTTGCTCTCTGTCCTCCTCTGTCTTTGTGCCGTCACCCAAAAATTATATGTTACAGTGAATAAAAGGCATAAACCGATCAATATTCAAACTGAATCCAGGCTGCTGCGGGACATAGACAGGTTGACATTTTGACTTGCGGTCACCTGGATCTGGAGCTCTGTCAACTTCAGGTCCCAAAGTCAAACGAACACTGCAGCATCACTGAGAGTTTAAACTGTCTAAATTCTTTCATCTTTAATAAAATGATCAGCTTTGCTGCTTTACCAGGTGTAACAATGAAGTTTAACATCCAGGCATCCATGAAAACAGCATTTATTAAATTTAACTGAGTTAGAAGTTAGCAGGAAGTTAGCTCGCTAGCTTCCACCTGATATAGCATGTTCTGACTGAGAGATGAATCTTTTAGATCAAATGTTTTGAATTAAATAATTATTTTTTTATCTCAAAAATGTCATATTATTTATTCTGCATTTTATTTTATTCCAAATTCCAGGGATGTGCCTTTAAATTGAGAAGTAATCATTTATCATAGTTGAAGGTCTGTCTGTGTATTTTTTGTTTTTTACTTGTTTTGTTGTTTCCTGTGTAGTTGTGCTGTTCAACCAATGACTAGTGTGTTTTTAATAAGACAAATGTTGTTCACCATTGCAGGTGTGTCATCTGTATGATGGACTTTGTCTACGGAGACCCGATCCGGTTCCTGCCCTGCATGCACATCTACCACATGGACTGTATCGATGACTGGCTGATGAGATCCTTCACTTGCCCCTCGTGCATGGAGCCTGTGGATGCTGCACTGCTTTCCTCCTACGAGACCAACTGACACGAAACCCCTTTGGACTAAACCGGACACGCACAAACACATGTATACGCTCACACAAACACGGACATGAATTATGCATAAAAATGAAAATACACAAAACACTTCCATCTTTGCTGTATCCTGGATTAGTAAGATGGCGATTATAAAAGCAGTGATTATGTTAAAGATGTACAATGAATTCTGTGTGGGTGTACGTAAGTGTTTGTCTATTTGTGTGTGCACAATTTCCTCAGTTGGCCTGCTGGACAGGATTACATCTGGGAAAGGACTGGAAGAATGAAGGGTTTTTTGTGGTATGGACAAGCAGGACTGAGGAAAGACGACAGAGGGCGGTGGAATGCACAGGGGCGTTGTAACGGGACATCGAAGGCAATGGATGGTGGATTCATCGTTACGGTTCAGAAACTTTATCAAGGTCTGGTTTTAAATTTGCGATACACGCACCTTCCTCCTTAACTTTGGGCGCGGTGATTGGAATGAGACTGCAGGACTGCTCTCACCTGATTACTGTAACGCCACGCTGCAGGACGGAGGAGAGAGGACTTCCGAATCCTTCAGAAATGCTGCCATATGCCTCTCTGTCAAAACTGCTGCAGAAGAACTGTTGCAGAAACAGATATGTGATTTTAAGACTGCCAGAGATGGACATCAGACTTTGGACTGCTAACTTACGATTTATTCTGCACATGTACCAGAGGCCTGTTCTCAGACGGGCCTTGAGTCGTCTCTGTACAGACGTTTCCTGAGAAAAATGAGATCAGTAGCTCGGTGGATTCACTGTCCGGTGACTTTGTGAAATCTGTTTGTTTTGTCAGGCAGCATAAGGGCTCTGTTAACCAGTGTTTACCACCAACACAGACATGACTAAAGGAAGTGCAGTGTGTGCTGATGTAATGGGCTGTGGTAGAGTTTTGTTGTTAAGGTCTTGACTTCTTATTCAGTGAGATGTCACATTATTGGCCAAAGCACAAGTAGACCAGTTAACAAACCATAAATACACACGAGACATTTGCACTTCCTAATCAGACCAGAGACAGGAGGACCACATGCAGTTGTAATTATGTGAATGTAAAGTATCTGATTTGCTTTATGTGCATCCTCTTTACCACTGCAGTTATTTGTAATGAAAGCCACTGTCTCTGTGGAGTGGGAGCAGAGTACTTAATTTATTATAGAAATTAACCAAACTACTGAATTAATTCCAAGGATTGTGTCCCTGTTCTTTGTGCTGAAGACAAAATTAAAACGTAGACAAGGTTGGGCTTTTTTAATGTGCTTGGAAAATCAATTTCCTGTCCTCCGAAACAGGCGGTGAAAGAGTGTGATGTGGTCATAATGATGGAGTATGCAGTTATGTTTGGTTTCAGTTTAAAAATGTTCGGTTTCTATGCATTTGTATTCTCATTTTCTTGGCATCGAGTTGAGTCCTCTGAACAGGATTTCTTTGCCGCATTATAAAATGTCCATTGCCCAAGTCACCAGGTTTACAATAAAAGCACAAAGAAGTACAACATTTTCTTTGATAGTGTCCTTCCCCAGCTAACGTTAGCATGTGAGTGAGTCTGTAAATGTAAATCCTGCAGAAAATGGTTGATATTTAAGCTCCCCTTGCATACAGATCTCTGTGATCTGTGAATGCTTTTCAAGGACCTTTGTGTTTTGCGAAATTTGGTGGGTGGGCAGGTCGGTGGCTTAGTTTTTGCACAGTACTGTCATGTACGTAACTCTTTATGTTCTAAATTGTCCATCATTAGGGTGGAGCTCCATGGCCTTAGGTTACACATAAGTGAAGGGTTGATATGTGTTGCTAAAATGTGAGCACAGGTGGTAATAGGCAGACTGCAAATGCTGCTGCTGAGCTGTCAGACATTGTACATGTCATGTAATGAAGACTACAGGAGGTGTATCAGAAAATGTCCCAGTACATTGTCACAAACTAATAAATGAACTCTGTGTGTATCGTGGTTCTTTGGTTTCCTCCTGGCTCTTAAGCACGTTTCGATCTGCGGCTCCTTGCAGTGGAAAAGCAGATGACACATATCCTCTGGTTTCAGTATGAACTTGATCACACCCAAGTGCAGCTGACCAATAACTGTGGTTATAAATGTGCCATCGTAACTCATTCAGCTTCCGTTTTCCACCAACACTAGTCTAGTCTGGAACCATAGTTCATGTTTCCTGATTCAACACTGGCAGCAGCTCCAGTGCCATGAAAAAGTATTTGCTGCCTCCTTGGTCGCAGTTTTTTTTTTTTTTTTTTTTGCACGTTTCACACACAAATTCTTCGGATTAGATTACAAAATGCATTTATTAGGGCAAAAAAGCTATCCAACTCTCCTGAGCCTTATCCAAAAAAGTAATTGCACTATTTTGTTTAATGATGTATTAACTGTAATTAACTGCATTTGTTTTTGGAAGCTGAGTTCAATTTCACTAGCCACACACAGTACATTATCCACAAATGGGTAAAACCTAGAATGGTGACGAACATTCTCAGGAGTGGAGTAACAAACATGAGCCAAGAATGCAATGACAGGCCACAAAACACCCCAGAACAACATAGAACTGTGGGTCTCACTTCCTTCAGTTAAAGGTTATGATTTAATAATAGGAAGTGGGCTGGGAAAAAATGGCACCCATGGCCGAACTCGAAGGAAAAAAAGAACAAAAAGGCTCACCTAACATTTGCCAAAAGCCGCCATGATGATTCCCGAGACCTTCAGTAAAATATTCTATCCGATTGTTCAGTCTGACGTCACTAGCCGTGTCTGGGTCTAAACTCCGCTGCAGGTCCATATATCAAACGATCACTGTGGCATTACTGAGAGTTGAAAAACTGTCTTAAGTCTTTCATCTTTAATAAAATGATCAGCGTTCTGCTCTACCAGGTGTAACAATTGAGTTTAACATCCAGGCATCCATGAAAACGGAATTTATGACATTTAACGGAGTTAGAAGTTAGCAGGGAGTTAGCTCGCTAGCTTCTATCTAAATACAATATAGCATGTCCTGACTGCGGGGTTTTGGAAACAAATTAAAATGTACAGCTCTGTTATCACTTCCAGCATAAATGAAGACAGAAAACTAAACAGCAGTGACGTTTGTAGGGTTACTGAAGTTGGGCTAGCTGGTATATAATGATGTGCTACGTGACCGCTAGCGACACAGCTATGTTAGCATAATATAAACAAGCTAACTTTTTTCCCACTCGATAAAAGTTAACGTGAGTGTTCTCGGTGGTCAGGAACAAATGTAATCACATGGCAGGATGCTGTAAAAGGACCAAACTTCAGCCAGGAGAACAACTGAGATAATCCATCCACAATACGAGGTTAGTCATTCATATACTGCTGCATGGGCTGGGCTGTAGTTACATCCTAAGGTTTTAAAAACTGAGCTTAAATAAATGATTAGCGGTAATAAAAGCCGAGGGAGGTCAACAGTGATCACTGACTATTTTAGGAGCTTTTGGAGATCAAATAGAAGAAAATACAAAACATTAAACATGTTAACAACACAAAAGCCATATTTTTTTTAAATGAACTTTATTTACAACAATAACAATGACAATCTCAAAGAGACAAGCGACATATTAAATCAATCAGAACAGAATCACACAAAAGCCATATGCAGACTACTTTAGGCCCGGAAGTAGGATTCGTCACGTCATCACTTAATAATCGGATTGACTAAGGAGATAAAACTTGAACTCCCCCTCCCTCTCCTGCTGCTACTTCAATCATGAAACTGATCAATGATCAGCTGATCGGCTTTTCTGTCGCCAGTCCGTCTCTCTTGTTTGTTTTTGGCTCACTTCGTGCCAAAAAGAGGAAACCAGCGGCTGAACAACAGAAGCACGTTTAAGCTTGATAAGCTGTTGTTAGAATTTATTTAATATTACTTTCTACACCAGGATCTTTTTCTATGTAGCTGAGGGATGGTAACTGTGCAGGGGTGGATCTAGCAAAGTTTAGCCAGGGGGGCCGATAGGGCATGAACAGGGAAAAGGGGGCACAAAGACATACTTTTCTTTCTTATTCTCATTTAAAATGTCTACCTTTTAATAAATAATTATCCGAATCTTACACCCAAAGTTTTAATCTTATGTAAAATGTATAGAAGTCCATTACTGTATATAGTAACTGTTAAGTCTAATATACCCTAGTAAGCTATAGTAGTTTTTCCTTTGGGAAGATACCATCTGTGCAGTCTGCAGTTCTGTTGAAAAAAGATATTGAATCTATTTAATTATTCTTGAAAAAAAATTTATTTCTGTGCATTTTTTTCACACTGCATCAAATTAAAGTTTATTACGTCGAGTAAGCATCATGAGGTGGAGGGTGGTTCCCTATTTTTTTTTTTTTTTTTGCTGGGAGTTTTAGAACCCTATTGGTTAGGTTGCTTACTCTTTAAAATACCAGAATAGGAAGGATGGAGTAGGTTTAAGTTTATAAGATTGATCAGTTTTGCTGAACTATGAAATATTTTGTTGTATTTTTTGCATACAGGTATGACAGAATAGCTTTAGTGTTGTTGTTTATTTAAACTTGAGTATGAACTTATACAAAATGCAGCAAGATATTTAAAAAACAGTTTTATTGATTAAAACACACTATATCGGATTCTGATCGGTATCGGCAGATATCCAAATTTATGATATCGGTATCGGACATAAAAAAGTGGTATTGTGCCATCTCTAATTTAAAGTATTAAATATTTTTTAAGACGCATCATCAGTTGTGGACCTTGGATTCATTGGGTGTTCTAACATAAAATGTTTTTCATCTGAAACTTTTTTACTGCGACAAATATGCAAAAAATAACAAATGTACCACACTATGTGTACATCTGTGATCCTTTCATAAGCTTTTCAGTTATGAAGGGATGTGTAGAAATCCCCGAACACACCCACAACCGACGCTGGAAAGTGAATCATGTCTGCTCAGCACAAAGCTGCACAAAGTTTTGCTTAGTCACAAACCCAGAGTGAGGGCTTCTAATTAAGATAACCAAACTCACAGGAATTTTAGGTGAATTCTTTGGATTTTTAAAAAAACCTACTAAAGATTTAAAGAGTAGGGTAAGTAAAGTTTTAATGGTTACTTGCAAAACCTTTTCTTGTTGGTAAGAGTAAATATGACTATGATGCGCTAAAGGAAAATAATAAAACAGACAATACAGAAGAAGAAAATTGCACGTGTGATTTATTTGCGTGCACAAAAAACAGAAGACCGTAGGTTACAATTAGATGATACACTTTGATGCTTGCTGTTTGGTACAACATAACTTTGTACTAACTTTGAAGCTTTAGATAAATGTTAGCCCAGACACAAAGGTGCCAGGGGTTTTCTGAGAGCTTTCATTGATGACCAGAACATAACACCATCAAACAAAATGCAGCATCAAAAAGAAGTTAATGTTTATGTGACTGTGTCGGAAGTGTGTAGATGCACCTAATGGTGAATGTGAAAGCAATGTTTCACAGTATGTAAGGTATTAGTTTGGTAAATGCATAAAAATAACAATGAAAAACACTTTTATGCACTCAGCTTCACAGTTTTTCAATAACCATATGAAAGAGTCACATTCTCTCATTTAGTAAGCAAGTGTTGCAAAGTATTCTTTCCACCAGACTGTGAATATAAATCACAGATTTGTGTTCTCAAGTTTTTGTAGAAACAAAACAAAAACAAACAAAAGATCAGAAGAAGAAGTTGCTTTCCAAACAGACTCCAGGCTCTCTTAATCACATCCTTCCTCTTACCTGTGGGAGAAAAATGTGGAAGTTCACGGCACATATTTAACCTCTGCATCCATGCATACTAACTAAAATTAGACCTGAAAAATTATAAAATAAGTGGAACTACAATGTGTTTTACAGTCTATAAAAGTTAAACATTTTCACTGTGTGGTCAGCTCCACGAGGCATGAGCGCAAATTTGATTTTAACCCTGGGATAAATTTTAACTGACATTGAAACCTCTGTTTGTTCCGAAGCAAAAGAAAAACTGGTTTGTCACCTTTAAACTGTTCGTTGCGCTCAGCCCGCTTACATCCTCCACAACGCTGTCATTTGCCTCAGAATGAATAATTCTTGTCCAGGCTCGTCTAACACATCTCTTAATTATTGCTTTTGGTCCATAAATGAAAGCTTTGTCACCAGCATTGGTGGAGCTGAGGTGGGGGGGCTTACTGGGCTTAAGCCATGGCATGGGAAAATCAAGAGATATCAACCAAGACACCAGGAAAAGACCTGTGGACCTCCATTATCTAAATATCTAAATTTTTAGTCTGATTTGATGTTTTACAATTAAAGTGTTTGTGTTTTTACCTGAAGAGTATGTAAACTGTATATTTGATGATGTTGGTGTTTGGCTTGATTGTCAGCACAAAGAGGGAGAGAGAGGAGCAGAGAGGGAACAAGAGCAGGTGAGACAGACATGTTTGAACTGTTGTAGTCCTGTTTTAATTCCGGATCAGTTCTGGGTCTGGTTGAATTGGGGTTTAGTCCTCGTGTCTTGATACAGCCCTGACTTTGTTCTGCCTTGCTGCTTAATTAAAAAACTAGTTTACGGTGTCCTGCATATGTGATATATATATTATTCTTTTTCGACCAAAACTCAAAACACAGCCTAATAAATCTTCAACATGTGGGCACATGTGTCAAACTTGTTATTGTTATGCATGGCCCGGCGATGGCCAGGTGCTAATAACACACAAACTACAGATCCCATAATGCAGCGCTGCAGCCTCCTTTTCGAACGCTAGGCTAACTGGGAACATTCCCGCTCAATCAAGTCAAACTTCTGTTATTGTGAAGCTAGCCGCTCACAATGGTGGAGAGAAAAGTTGATTCTGAAAGCAGAGCCTTTCAGTGCCAGTGGGAGACTGAATATATGTTTACAGACATGCTGGTAAACCCGTGTGCCTTATTAGTGGAGCTAAAGTGGCTGTAATTAAGGAATTTAATTTAAGACGGCACTGCAAGACAAAACATCAGGATAAGCTGAAAAACCTAAATGCAGAAACTACAGAAAGGAGAAGAGCTAAAGAAGAATCTGACATTTCAGCAGACGTTTGTCACCAGAGCAAAATCACAAAGTGAAGCTGTTGTGAAAGCAAGTTTAATTGCGTTGGCAGCAGAGGAGATAGACAAATCAGGGGTTAGGAGCATGTAATTATCACCATAACCCAAACCGCAAATTTTATCTGAGCTAACGGTTTAAATCACCGTCAGTTTCAGTCTTTTATGTGGGAAATAGATTCAGAGTTTGCCGACATTCCTCATCATACAGAGGTCCGCTGGCTGAGTTGGGATAAAAGTTCTCAATCGAGTTTTTGAGCTCAGCAAGGAAACCTGTCAGTTCATGGATATGGCATGTATGATGCGGTGAAGGCATTTCAAGTGAAGCTGTCACAAATGCACCAGTGCAACCTGCCTCACTTTCTCTGTTGCCAAGTAATGTTGAACCAAGTCGGCGCACTTTGCTGATAAACTGAGCGCACTGCGCACTGAGTTTGCGGCGCTTTGGGGACTTTGAAGTAGTGATGTGTCAGTCGGGAACGAAATGGCTCTTAGAGCCGGATCTTTGACGTGAACGACGCGAGCCGGCTGCTTATGGCGAGCCATGTTTTTCTTTTTTTTTTTCTTTCTCTCACCCTCTCGCACTTTTTTCCGCTTCACTCCGCACGCGAGCCTTGTGCTTTGCTCTGGGATGAGGGGGGGGGGGGGGTAGTTACACTCAGTAGCACAGGAACAGAGCCGGAGGGAGAGAGAGAGAAAGAGAGCCAGGGACAACAACGTCACATTAGAGAGGTATAGTAATCATCCACAACTATTTTCAGTTGCAGATGATAAAGGATTCAGACAGAGAATATTCATCTTCTTTTTGTTTTCATATTATAATTTATACTTAATTGTGTTGTGGTTTGCAGTGTTTTGTGTCGTTTCACTTGAAATTTGTTTAAAAGGAAAAAGCTGAAAATTTAAATAGTTAAAAGTTGAACTGTGACTAGTTGGTTTTTGTATCATATGATTTATTTATTACATTTTATGTGGAGTGAATAAATAAATGTCTATTTATGGTGGCCCCTACAGACAAAGCACGTAAAAACTCCAAAACACATACAAAACACAACAGAAGTGCTCCAGGATGCTGGGTGCAGTGTTGAGCTTTTGTTACCTAGAGGCTACACAAGCCAGCAAGTACCAACGACCGGATTTGGTGTGTGGTAGTAACAGGTAAATGAACATTTTTTTGAATTATTTGAATATATATGAGTGCTTGTGTATAAATACACAAACAATACACCCATGCTTTCAATTGTGTAATTTAAGTGATCTAGGTAGCTCTGCTTTGGAAGTTCAGTTAACGCTAGAAATGTGTTTTGGAGTTTGTACGTGTTTTGTCTCTAGGGGCCACCACATATATTTATGTATAAACATATATAAATAAAACCACTTGTTTTTACGTTAGTAATTCCTTTTGTGCATAATTTTATATTGTTGTTAATAATAAATTAATTAAAGCAACAAAACAACCCGAAGAGCCGGTTGGGAGCCAAAAAAGCCGGCTCTTTGTAAGTCGAGCCGAAAGAGCCGGTTCTCTAAAAAGCGCCAAAAATCCCATCACTACTTTAAAGCACAAAAAGAGAATTTCGAGCTGCTTCGCAACCCATTTACGTGGAAACTGCACCTGTGCAGATTCAGATGGAGCTGCAGTGTAATGGTAAACTCGAGGCAAAGTACAACCCTGAATGGCCCGCACAGTTTATTAGTTCCATTCCTGAAGCAATGCCCAGCTCCGTCTACATGCGGCTCCAACCTTGTGTATGCTTTCATTAATTTTTTTATGGGGTTATTTCTAACTTGCATAATTTTGACAGGATATATTTTTATGAAGAGCAAAATATTAAAAGTTTTTTTTAAGTTTATTTATTCTGGAATAATATTCCTGTCTGTTTTTATTCATATTTATGTTTAAAAAAAAACATTGTTTTAGTGTGTTCAATAAATGTTTATCTTGTTTGGCCCGCGACCTAAAGTGTGCCTTGAGTTTTGGCCCCCTGTGCATTTGGGTTTGACACCCCTGCTTTAGGGCTAAGCCCCGGGTGTTTAAAAACAACAAAAACAACACACAAAAAACCCATGTATATCGGGAACTTTGTGGTTGCAGACACCTGAGGTGAGGTTAAAATAAATCACACTTGCTCTGCTGCAGGTTCAGCTGCCCGGTCCTGTTTGAGAGAAAAAAGCTAAAGAAGATGCGGCGAGTGCGCATGAACTGCTGATTTGAGCTGATTTCAGAAAGAACAGCTTTAACACAGCGACCTCCGGTTTCCTCTAGAAATGAATTGACATAAAAAGCTTGTGAGCTCAGGCCGTGCCCCTCAGCTGATACACTTCAAATGCAAGTTACATTAATTCAAATTCTGGTTATGAAGAACTAAAAACAGCCGTATCACCGGCAGGTGATTCCAAGCTCGGTGTAATTATTTGCTTCACAGCAGTTTAGTTCTTCTGCAGCGATCGCGGTGACCAACATGACTGTGCAGCTCAGACTTTGGGAAGCACCCCTCACGTCTCTCTGAAACCTAAAACCAGTCATTCATCGTCGTTCATGTGCGGCTAGTGTTTAGTTTGGGTGATCATATCTGCGCCTAAATAAAATTATTCCAACTTTTAGTCTCATCTGCGATCTAACAGATATGTTTGCACTTTCATAACTGTGGCTACATTCATCTGTGGCGTGCGCGCGCGCATATTGTTGTTGTAATTACGCGCGTTTCTGGAACAGCAAAATGAGACGAGCCAATGCCCCCCTGTCTGTGGGCCTTACAGTCTGCTGTCGACCATGACTGTGGTGCTATTTATAAGAAACTGGCCCGAAAAATCAGCCGGTTCTAAGCTCTGTGTTTATGCCTCAGAAACCGGAAAAAGAAAAAAAAGTGCGTTAAGAGATGAGAAGAACACGGTATGAAAAACTGAACAACAAGACGGTCGGTTAATTTCAAACTAAATGAAAACAGGAGCGCGCGCCTTTATTATGTTAATGCGCACGAAAGATTTTAAGTTTCACTTTCGGTTAAATGTTTCGAGCTGAGTATCAAAAAGAGGCGCTTTATTAGAGTTCAAAGCCTCGCTGACGAAACACAAGAAACAAACAAACCAGTTCAATCTGTGAACTGGAAAATAATATTTAGATAATTTTATAGAAAAGGTGACAGCAGCATTATGTTTCCTTTACA